>NC_072486.1:17888863-18191893 GCF_027574615.1 Eptesicus fuscus
TCCCCAGGGAGAAAAGGTCCCTTTTCCTGGAATATGAGAACATGAGCAGTAAAGACCACAAGAAATAAAGAAGCCCAAAGACCATGGGCTGTTGATTAAGTCTTATGACTAGCCTCCAAAATCAACTGAGGCCATCCCTACAGTGACACACTACCTGCTGGGATGTTGACTCTGGTGGCAGAATAGGCTTTGATGATCAAAAATTAGAAATTGAAGGCATTGGAAAATATAAGTTGGTTAATAAGGTAAAACCCAGACAATGCTACAAATTCATGCTGAGGACTTTGTTTTAAATCTGAGAGACAACTGAAAAGCTTTTTGTAAGAAGCTTTCATCCTCCAGTTATATTTTCCAAAAGATTTGCTAAGGAAGCAGAAAAGCAAAAGGAGGAAGACAGCATATCATGGCCAGAGATTCTCAACAGCAAGCAATCAGGTCAAAATGATCACTTACAGCTTGGGAATCTTGAAAAGTTATGAGGCATGATGGGATTAATAATTCCTTTGGCAGACTGGAAAACAAATTCCCACCTGCTAAGGTAAGTGTCCATGTAGAGGAATATAAACTTCTTGTACAGGAGCATGGCAAGAACATGGATAGAAGTTTGAGGAAACAAGACATTTTACCAAAAGGTTCTTATTCATCTGAGATAATAGTATATGTAATTTCATATTTAATTTGAGGACAGGCTAACAAATCCTAACAAAAATATGCCATTGCTTCCTTGAGTTTCCACTTGGCAGGTCAAATCTCCCTCCAACTGGGCACATATAATTAGGGCCTCCATTTATACTATGTTGGTGAATCACAAGTGAGACACGGAGGAGTTAGCCAGAATAACACTTAAGGTGACATGGAGAAACGAGCCTATTTCTGACACTCAAATATGCCTGTAAGTTATCTAGATGCATTGCTTTCTCTGGGAATTATAGTAACTGGTTAATATAGCATTTTTCCAACCTGTTGATAATTAAGTGATAAACAACATAACCTACATTCCTCCCTAAAAGTCACTGAGGTATATAGTAAGCAAGTAACTGTCATGAATTTCTAACCACACACACACATATATATTTGCACATTTAAAGCTTTACTTGATTAGTTGCTCCCACTACTTATTGTAAAGCTGAGTAATTTAAAACCACTAGCACAGGTGTAAAGTCTCAGGGAGAAACCCAAGACTTGTGGTCACTCTGGATGCCTGCAACTGGGTCATTTATTTCCTCTCCTATTTTCATTAATTTTAATCCAATTTCTCTACAAAATTTTCAGGAAGGTCAATTCAGTTATTAAATATTTCATTTAGCTAAGCATAGCCGTGGTTCAGGGGAGAAACTTTCATCTTTTTAGATTCCCACAAACCACAATGGAAAATATAACTCCTTTGAAGAAAATATAATAAATAAGTTATGCATATTTCATAAAGGAAAAGACAGTCTGAAAGGAGTTCTATATGATGCGTCCTGCCATAATATTGAATTTCGATGTTCAGTAAAAAGAAATACATTTTTTTTTGTATCAACTTGTACACGGAAGAGGATTAGCTTTGCCAGGAAATAATTTCAAATGGAAGACAGATTTTCAGAAGACAGCCTATCAAAATGACCTTGAAACAGCCTCAGTAGATTTTTCCTCAGCTTAACAAAACTGCCAACCATTTATCTGAAGTCGGCCCCGTCATAATAGCAAAAGAAAAGCCAGAGCACTATAAATCGTCAGGAGGCAATTCAATATTACAAAGAATATAAAATGAGGTTGACTCTATTTTTCTCCTGTCAGCAGTCTGGCACGAAATAGCTCAAGTGCTGCTTAAATCTCCGACAGACCTGAGCCTATAAATCCAGATCAACTGAGCAACGCTATGCAATAGACTGCGGGCTCTGAGTGCTCCCGCAGCAATAAGACTCAGGCACGATCTCGCCCACCGGATGAGTCAGAGGCAAACCAGATCAGAATGAGAGGACCTTTCCGGTTTAAAAGACTGCAAGACCAGCTTGCTTGTGGAATCATGTCTGCTGTTGTGCAACACATTCTTGGGCCGGCTCTTGGCTTTGGGGCTGTTGCCGTGTGTGAATCAGCGTCACTAGTAAAGCTGCTAGAGCTGGAGATCCAGTCTGAGATTAACACAGTTCCTCAGCGGGCAGGACATGGCAAACCTTTCTGCACCTCACAGTTGGGCATATATTAAATATTATCACATTACCAGGCCCAACAACACCTTAACTGTAATTAGGTTTCTGGACTATATTGTTCCTTAATTATGAAGCCCTTTGGAAATCAACTATGATGATTTTTTATAGTCTTCCCCCACCCAAGACTGCTTTAGACAATAAAACAACAAAGGCATGTTGGTTGTAGTGCCTTGTATTGGTACCAGTTTCCAGATTTTAATGGGGAAATCACTTTGTTAGAGGACTAAGTAGAGGGCAGTGGCTTAGGCCATGCTTTTACTTAGACAGCTTATGGGGATGAGCCAGGGACTAGAAAAATGGCAACAAAACACATCGGAAGGAGAGTGCAAACAGAAATACTGTACAAAATAAGCATTTGGTTATTTTAACATTATTTAGTGGGAGCGTGAAGCTTCCCAGTGGGCAGCATGTACAGTTCAATTCCGCCTCAGAGCTACCTAGTGACTCTCGGGAACACTTCTCATCCGATTGACCAAGTGTACTGAGACTTCTTTTCTTTCTAAATGACTAGATTTATACTACGTAACCCAGACACAGCACTGCAAGGGAACATCGGCAGCAGGTGCTGCGGCAACCCCTCCATTGAACACGCCAAAGGCACACACTGTGGGTAATCAATTCAACAGTGTAGCACCTGACAAGCACTCAATGGCATGATGCTTCATAATCAGCGATGAGGCCTTCAGGAAGATTTCAGCCATCATTTATCTTTGTACAGGATACTTCCTTAAATATTGTCAGTCACTTTCCTCAGGGTTAGTCCACACAATAATTTCATTTGTTTTGTATTTTAAAAAGTCTCCCTATCAAGTATTGGCTCAATTATTCTTAAACCCAAGAGGATCTCTACATAACAATGCAAAACTGATTAAATATAAACATTTAAAATAATCTTTACACAGAAAGGATGTTAAGATGAACATAACATAAAAAGGAGCAGTGACGCATGTAAGTAAAAATTTCACCAGTCATCCTTAATACTCTTCCCACAAGAAAAGTCCCTTGAAAATATCCTGAGTTTTAAAGATATTTAGGGCAGGAAGTTTAATTTGACTCCCTAAATTCTGAAAAGGTAAAAACTCTTTCCCTAACTTACTTTTCTTTTAGTTGTAGCATCCTTGCTATTTATACTTTTAAAAAAACAACAAAGCAAGCAAAAAAACAAATACAACTGCTGATGTCAAAACACTAGTTAATCATCTTCATTTGAGAGTGAGGCAACCTGATCGGATATAATTATCCTCATTTTGTAGATAACGACACAAAGCTCAGACAAGTTAGATGACTTGTCCAAAATCAAACACCTAAGTGACTGGCAATTTTGAGGCTGGATCTCAGACCTTCAGATTCTCCATCCAGAGTTCACAAGACTGGAATTAGTGAGGTTAGCTGGAGACAAGGATATAACTCTAAATCTTCTCCACTTTTATATTTTGATTGGAACTTTAAGCACACCTACACATAGACATGCTCCCCCCCACCCCCCCCCCACCCACACACAAACCCACAACACAACCTACCCCTTTTCCGAGTTTTGAACCGCTGGCCTGTTAGCACTGGCTTCTGATGCTTATTCATAAAATTTCTGAAAACAAAGGAAATAAAGATTATGTAATTCAATTAAGCAGTTCATTATAAAAATGTATAATAAGCATAATCTCACCCATACTGAATATACTTTAAAAAAATGAGCTAATTTTAACTACTGAACTAGCAAGTTTTAAAGTTTAATAAGATCTAGTGTTGACAAAAGACGTAAGGGAAACAACCTCAGGCATAAACTTTGGCATAAGGGAGAAACTCCATGCAATACTACTGGGAAACATTGGTTGAATACCTATAAATATTTCCATGTGCACAACCTGTGTTCCAGCAATTTCTCTACTAGGAATGTATACCCACACAAATATGTAAATATATTCTGTGAGCGTGTGTGTAGAAAGAATTCAGTTCAGCATTGTTAGATGCATAAAAAAAATGGAAACTTAAATGCTCATAAACATGAGGCTGGTTAAACTAGTTATAATAAGCCATCAAATGGAATTTCATGAAGCTTTACAAATGAAGGAATTAGCCCTGGTACCTCACCGATTATGTTTCCTACATCTACCTCTCTTCCCGTCACTCACTGCGCTCCAACCACACTGCCCTTTCTTCTGCCAATGTGCCAGAGTAGTCACCCCTCTTCCGGGAAGGATGCTATCCCGGTCAGTCCCCTGGTTTTCTCTCTACACCCAATCAAATGCCTCCTTTGCAGAGAGGCCTTCTTCTCTCCATGGCGCTACGCAGTCCCTGCCATTTGATCATGTCTGTTTGCCTCTGGTCTATTTCTCCCTTGAGGGTGTAACCTCCATGCAGGTAGGGACTGCATAGGTTTTACTCTATAGTGTGTCTTTAGCACCTAAAATAATGCTGAGTAAAGAGTAAGCATTTAATAAATAAAGCTCAAATAAGCTGTGACACTGACATTGTCAAATGAGCTGTGCCAAGGCATTGCTAATGAAAAAAAACACAACAAGTGGAATAAGAGTGTAAACCATATCTTTTTGGTTAAAATGGTGATACACACACACACACACACACACACACGCCATATTTTCCTGTGTATAAGACGACTTTTTAACCCAGGAAAATCTTCTATACGCCCAGTCGTCTTATACGCCGGAAAATACGGTGTGTGTGTGTGTGTGTGTATTCCACTTTTCTATGCAAGCAAAACTTCAGAAAGATATAAAGTCTTATATTTGTTTACCTCACAGGGCAGAGATTTGGGTATTCTATATTCTCCTATTTGATTTAATAGACAACTAAAAAATATAATAAATTAGCTTTGAAAAATTAAAAAGAAAAGACATTTTATAAATTAAGAATAAGTTTGCTGCCATAAATATTACAATCTGAAAACATGTCTAGATCACCTAAATTATGAGAACTAAACAATTCAGATGTCAAGCAAATTAATTATCTTTCAAAGTGTTTAAAAATTGTGACTTGAAAATGTCCAGATTTTCTCCAATACTTACACCTTTAAACAATCAAGAAAATTTGTAGTATTCAAGTAAATTATTTATGTCTCAAAGTTTTAAAAAAATTCTTAAGCATGCAAAAATTATTATTCAATGTATTACGAAAACTTTCTTCACACCCACTAAAGAGGAGAAACTTTTATTTTCACATAGAAAGCAATCTGTTTATCATTAAAAACTTTAATCATAACTTAAAAAATAAAACTAATTAGAAGTAAGGTGACAAACGAAACAGTAATATGGCTTAAATAAAGACGATTTTTATCAATCCTATAAAGTGAACTTAATCCATCATGCTTTGCAAAATAAAGGTGACTGAGGCAGATTCCATGCCCTCAAAAAAGCACAGAGCCTCCTCTGGAGATAAAATCTCAACATTTACAATGCAATGAGATAGGTGGGAAAATAGTAGTACAGTCCCAGAACAAGGGCCAAAAAAGTGACTGATTGCTGTATGTGTATGCGGCAGCAACTACGCTTTAAATAGTCATAAATGTAACTGATGAAATCTCATTTTATTTGATAGATGTTGGAAATAGAGCTTCTAATGCATTATTTATACTCACTGCAAAACTCTTTCATTCAGAAATTTCCCTCTTACATTTTCCATGGATTTACTCTGAATCAGCAAACACCTCATCGAGGAAGGAACAAGTAATGCATATAAACACATGTGTGTACACAGACATGTGTGTGTGCATGTATTCTTGTATCCACATCTCCCTTCAAACAACACATTTTTATATAAAATGTCTTCTTGTGTTAGTAAAGAAAAATATCTGTTCAGAGCTAGGGTCTCACACCAGAGATGCAAAAACAAAAATAGAAAAAATAAAGAACAACTAGCCTGAAACTCCTCAAGTAGGTAAACATGCAAGGAAGACGTTACACTTTGCCAAGGATGTTTATATTTTGGAATAAAAAATATTCTAAAAGTGTGAGCCCTCTCTAAAAGTTGTATTTTAGGATTCAAAATATAAACAGTTGGGATCCCCCAATTAACTCTACCTTTGTACTTTGTTTCTAGTTTGCTGACAATGGAGAATTACCCCTACACACAGCCTACCTATGAGGAAATTACTCCATTTTAAAAATTGTTAGCTCCGTTTATACTGTCTTTAATTCTAAACACAAACCTTTGTTTCTTCGTAGCCTAATTATATGGCATTGTTTCACACCCTCAATATATTCTATGTGCAAAATAACACAGTAACTTGTAAACATAAAACAGATGGAAAGATTTTGATGTACACACCAAAAATGGAAACAACACAGAGACTCACCTACTGGTATTGAAAGACTAAATGAAGATATTCTGTTCACCACAAGTCTCTATCGTTGAGCTGTTACTATTTGGAGCAGAGGCTTGCTTTCCCTCTAAATTTAGCTCTCCCTGCCACATTATAATCTGCTCTAGTGAAGGTCAGCCTTTATAAGGCACTCACCGAAGAGAAGCCCTGGCCACAGAGGCAAGGGCACTTTGACTGAGAAACTGCTAGCTTTAACCTGGGAAAGCAACAAAGAAAGAGTCGCAAAGCCAGTTCTATCAGGCCAATGTCAAAAGCTTACTTTCATTAGATTGCATTATAATTTACAACTTAAAATCAACTAACTAAAAATACATTTAAAAAAATCAGCATTTAACAGAATCTTCAAAGACAAATTTGTCTGGGGTACAATTTATACATCATGATTTGGCATCCATTAAAAAAAAACTATCAGCCCAAGACACAGACAAAATAAGCTCATGTCCCATCAAAATGGAAAAACTCCATGGTATAAAACATTATTTAAAAAAGTTATGTGTAAAATGTTAAAAACAAAACAAATTTAAGTATTTTACTTGTTATCTAAGAGACTAAATTTCTTAGATATTCCACAAGATAAAAGACCATAAAAATACTAAATGAGCCAATCAATCAAAAATTAGAAAGTTACTCTATTAATGAAATAAACATTTTTTAATAAATTCCTATGTAAGTCCAAACTGAAAGCCTTAATTGAAAGGTTTTTAGGTCTAACAGATAAACGTCCTCCTATTTCACTCTGAGTTTTCTGACTGTCCTCATTCCTTTGTCGATTCCATCGCATACTCCCAGCCAGACTGTGGCCCAGGAGTGCCAATGGGCCAGCAGCACAGATGGGCCTCGTGGCAACTGTGGACTAATTCTGCCCGTTGTCCAGCCCACCCTGAGTAGATTGACTGTTTGCGTGTCGTCTTGCCTGATAGTCTTCCATTCTCTCATTTTTGGAAAGAATCTGCTCTCCCAGAGAGGGACATGCATTCTAGTTGCCCTTACAAAGGTACAACTGTTCTCTGCTAGTAATCCAGAGGTTTGGCCTGATAACTATTCTCGATGTTCTTCTGACCCCGCTCATCTTTGAATGTTGATAACCTGCCTCATATAACCTGTTACACTACTAACATATGCTCACACGTAACAACTATGCTATCCAAACAACCTCAACTTTATGAACAGGTATACTCTAAAGTGCGGTCACAATCTTTCTCTACAAAGGGCTGGAAAGAAAAGATTTTAGGCTCTGTGAGTCATATGGACTCTATGGAAACTACTCAATTCTGCTGTTACAGCCTGAAAACAACCATAGACAACATGGAGACATTTGGCTGTATTTCAAGAAAATTTTATTTACAAAACAAGTGTGTGTGTGTGTGTGTGGGGGGTTTAGAGTGAGTCCTAGGTCATGGTTTGCCAACCCCGTTCTAGAGCCACTGTAAGCAGCAGAACTGCCTGTGAGGGTGGAAATGTCCTGACTACACTGTCTCCTTGTAGCTACTAGACACGTGGCTATGGAGCTCTTGAAATGTGACTAGGGTGACTGAAAAACTAAATGTTTTATTACATTTAATTTTTGTTCCGTAAAATTAAAATGGAAATTGCCAATGTGGCTAGTGGCTATCATGTTAGGCAACCCAATTCTGAAGTAATCCTTATTGCCCAAAACTCATAACTTTGATTTTAAAAAAAGATAAAAATACATCCAAAACCAGGAATTTTTAATTAATATATTTTTTAAATAAAGTAGCCCTGAGGAGCATTTTGCCCCAATTTCAAAACCACATGGCTACAGCAGCAAAAGAAAAGAAGGACCAAACTTCAAAGGGAAACTCTCCGTGTGGAGTCAGTATTACTTAACACAATGCGCAGGGCAGCCCCGACAACAAAGGGTTATCTACTCCAAAACTTCCATAGTCCCAAGGCTGGAAAACCCTGCACTAAAGAGGAAACAATGCTGAGCAAAGCCAAACATGGTGCTTGCTCTCAAGAGTTAAAAACTGCATGCACTGGTCTGAACATACCAGAGTAGTAAGCAGGCAGATATTTCCTTGACTGACTTTTTTCTGTTTGCCAAACACTGACGTCAATGTTAAAGAACACAAATTTATCACTGAGTAGCTTGTCACAGCTAAAATCAAAAGTATATTTAGAATACAAAAAAAGTACTTCCCACAGTCTTTGATACTGATTTATGTACTTCCATGTGATTTTAGATACTCTGATATTTAGATGGAGGGTGGAAGAGGCAACAATCTGGGATTTAAAGAGGGAGGTAGAAAAAAAGGAAACTGAACACCAGTATGTTTATTTTAAAAGTCCTATGTTCCAATGCATCACTTTAGGAAAACAAGAAACCTTTTTTGGAGAGGGAAATGTCCTTGAAATTTATTAATCATATTAGTCTTAAGCTTATAAAAAACAAAATGGTCTCTCTGTATTATTTTAATTTGCTCATGTAAACTATAAGTACTAATAGGCTGTTGGCAAAAAACAAACAAACCAATAACACAAACAAACAACAAAAAAACTAACATAGTGTTCCTAATCTCATGTTCATGGAGTGAGTCCTACTCCATGGAAGTAATAATATGTTTAACCCTTTAACACTGTCTTATGTTTCCTTTAAGAACATGGTTATGCATAAATGACAATAAGAATGTGTGTATATGTACAGAAAACAAGTTGAATACTTATATCAGCCACCCACTATGTACCAACCACATGCTATCAAGCAGTCCATAAATCCATCAACTGTAACAACTGTACCACTCTAGTAGGGGGTGTTGATAATGGGGGAAGTTATGTTTGCATGGGCCAGAGGAAATACGGGAAGTCTCTGTATCTTCCTCTTAATTTTGCTGTGAATCTAAAACAGTCCTAAAAAAACAGTCTTTAAGCAGGTCAATTTATTAAGGCTAATTTTGTGTCAGACACAAAACTGATGGGGGTGTCCATGACTACTCGTTCAAATGGGAAGTTAGGAGATAAGTTATTATGTTAAGGATGATGGAAGTGCGTTCCTCTCTTCTTAGCATTTTAGTCAAGCAGGAGAGGAAAACAGAATCTTTGGGGGGGGGGGGGGGCAAGGGGAATAACACCCTAGACTGGTAACTGGTGAGATAATTTGCTTTGGAGCAACTATAAAACATGGCAATGGACCTTCGGGATGCTCAAAGGTGGTGGTAGGCAGGCGTCCAAACATTTCCTCACTTGTGAGTCCTCTGAACCAAGCCTCTCTTCCCATCTTCCCAGGAGGGGACCTGCTGAAGCCTGTCTAAGTTTTATTTGAGGGTTGTACACACCAAAAAGTTACTTACACAAGACTCTTCACAAGTTCATAAGGAGGAGAACGTGAACTGGACAGAAATACGACACCCCAGCCTAGGACTCAATGGCACACAGCACACTGCTAGTATGGAGCTGTACTCCCTGACACAATTTTATAGGAATGGACAGCACAAACTTCAATTAAAAGAGAAAAAACAAACAAACAAAACAAACAAAAAACCCCAAACAGCAAAGCACTACAAACTCTCTCATGTATACTTTTGGAAATAAGTTCAAACATATAGAGAATTAGTCATTTGTATTCGTTTACCAAGCCTACATCTGGTACTAGTCAACAGGGATGCAGCAGGGACCAATGAGACAAGGTGCATGGTGCTCACTTTCTAGCAGGTGGAGGTTTGATCCAAGTACTGCACGGAAAATCTGGCAGCGTGAGTTAACAAGAATCAGTAGTCTCCAGTATGTTCAAGTACATCACATGGTGTCTTGAGGTGCAGTTGTTTATGTTTTCCATGACTGGAAACCATGGACCCTAAACCCTGACCCTCATCCCACACTCCAGTAAGGCTCTGAGATGTCGCACCACTAGCTTGAAGCCATGCATTGCATTCCAACATTGGTGACACAGCAGAGATCAAAGCCAAGAAAGCCGCCCTCCTCCTCAGGGGCTCAGGTACCTGGGAGAGTCAGGGCCAGACTCTGATCACCCCAGCCTCCACTCAGCGCACTTCCCCCAAAAGCCACCCAATGTTGTTGCAGTGTCTTAGGTAATTATTTATATGATTCTTCAAGGCAGCTTTTTCATTAGCCCCTAGATTTTATGGTTTAGAGTTAGAGTAAAGCACAAATATTAATTTTAAAGTCTACCCAGCACCTGGATAAACTGGGTCAGCTTGTATTACTTCCCAAATGCCAAGTAGTTCTACATGACTGTTAAGAAAAAGGAAAAAAAAAGTCTTTAATGAAGTATTGAACAAAAGTCCTGCCCCTTAGGGACATGTAAATAGTAGGAAACCTGTGGCACCACGGCTTCTAGTACTACAGGAGCCAGTTATCACACTGCTTCCTCCGGCAGCCCAGCTTGAACAAAAACACAATCTTCACACTCCTGGGCACCAGTGCTGCATCCCTTTCCTTCAGCCAGCAGCTTCCTCTGCACCATCACCTTGGGGTTCTCCTTCCTGTTTATAATAACCTCATTCTATTACCATGCATACTGAGAAAAACATATGTCAGGTTTCTTTCCCCCCTTAGAAATAATCACAAATCCAGGAAGCCATCGAGGTTAGTTTGGAAAGTATTAAAGTCCTTTGTGTGAATATACAAAGAGAAGAGGATGAGAGAATATCGTAAAATGGCACAGCCCATAGTGGCTCATGATACAGTCTCTATAGAGCAGAGAGTTAGTATTCCTCACTGGTATCACCTCTGCCCAGTGGTTTTCTTGAGATTTAGTAAGAAGTCCTCCAAAATAACAGTGCACCTAACAATTGTTGTTAAAATAAGTTGACATATAAAAAGACATAATTTTACATCTTTCACAGACTTAAGTAATTATTGTTTTCCTACTGAAATATTGTTTCCATAAAAGAATTAAAGATAGCCAAAGGATTAGTCATTAATATTAGTATGAGTGTATTATTCTTCCTTATATGGAACCATTACATGTTTCCTTTCTTTTTTGACACAAATTAAAAAAGAAGATACACCTGATATTAAAAATCAAGAAAGAATAATGGGAGCACTGTCTCCTTGGCATTTGCCAAAAGAATGGTTCATTCAGTGAGTTACCTAAACCTTCATTTTCAAAGTTAGATACTTAACAAATATGACTATCAGAACATTTTTTGGCGTTCTTCACTTAACACATGCCAAACTTAGAACAGGCAAAATCACCCCACTTGGCATTTCACTGCCCAAAAGATACTTGTTAAAGAGACCCTTGGCCCTCAATATAGACATTGGAGTGAGCTAACAATGAAACTATTGTTGTGTAGACTCTGCTAATCTTGGTAGATTTCATATTTTAAAAAGTTAGAAATTCTTCGAAATCATCATGTGTTTTTTCCCCTAGTAGGTACAAAGAAAAAAATGCTGTGGAAACTCCTAATGACAACCACAATTCTGCGTCAAAAAGATTCACGTTAATCCAATTATTGAATCCCTGAGTTATATCTCTCAGGTTTAACTGCTTCAGCAATGACTTTATTACACTTACCACAAAAGTAAAAGAGGGGGCAGGGGGAAGGAAGTCCAATTGGATAAAAATCAAATTAAGAGAATAATGAGTCCAGAAATTCCTTTAAGATGTAGTAGATCAGGTTCCACGTCTGAATATTTACTCAGACATTTCACTTGCAAAATAAACATCACAAAGAATTTCCTCCTCATTTTCTTTTCTAGCTGTTTTGGCTATTTATATAGCAGCTATTTTTGGATAATTTCAAATCATTTTGTACAAAATATTCTAGTAAGTATATGTTTTTCTCTTCCATTGTTTCTTTTTATGTCCATTACCAACTTTCCTACTTCCACCAATTCTGAAGGTACCGGTTTATAATATCCAATTTAGCCTTAAGCTTGTAATGTCACATTTTATACATTACTTGAGAACAAGAACATACTATCACAGTGTTCTTTAAAATATACTCTATCACATTTATGATTTTTAAAGTTGACATATTAAGGAAAGCATACCTTTGAATGAAATCATTTCTAGTTCCAGTGTGGTTCGCCATAAAATTATCGCCAATATTTACTTTTAAAATTTATATTATTTGATAGTTTTCTTGGCGGGGGGGGGGGGTGTTCTCCCTTTATTTTATTATTATTAGAATTTTTAAAAAATTCTTTATTGTTTAAAGTATTACTGTTCTCCCTTTAATGCTCTCCATTTTCTGGCTTGCCTGTCCTAATTAACCAATCCTTCCAGATTCCCTTCAAAATTTCACTTTCTCCAGGAATCAGCCCTTCTACTGAGCTCTCCATCCTGGTTTCTGCAGTGCTTTGGTTGGGGACTGGAGAAGGCTCTGTGGAGGAGGGGCCATTTGAGCTGAGAAGGATTTGAGTAAAATTTGATATGCAGAAATGGGTGGAGGAGGGCATTCCAGGAGCAAGAAGCAGGGTGGGTGGGTAGAAGAGTAGCAACATTGTTGAAATTAGAGCTGAAAGATAGGCAGGAGCCAGACAGCCACTTAAACATGCCAAGGTAAGTCCTGAAAGGTGCCTAAGCTCTGGGCTGACCTAACAGGGCAGAGCTGTAGGATGATTACCTTAGTCCCTATGGTTTCAGGGGCTGGCCTGTCTCCCGGAGGATAGTCTAAGCCTCTCTAGAGGACAAAGACCAGTGAAATCCTTTGTGACTCACTGAATATAACAGAGGCATAAGTTTCTTACTAATGTAAAAAATGTCAATCCTGAGACATAATTACTAGAATTACCATATGTGCTCATGAGAGTCTCTCTTTACTTTTGAAGATAAATTTTATCTTCCAAAATGTAGCAAGACAGTCTTATGGCAAATACTAATGTCTATTCAATTTTACTCTGAATTGATTTATCAGCTAGGCCCATAATTATGTTATTCATATATTTTCCAACTGCAAAAATAGAATTGGCCCTAAAAATAACAATTCCTTTTTATATAACACTAGAGACCTGGTGCACGAAATTTGTGCACGGGTAGGGCCCCTAGGCCTGACTGGCGATCAGGGCTGATTGGGGCATTCTGGCTGCCAGCTGGGGCCTCCCTTCGTTCCGCGCCACTCCCTGGTGGTCAGTGCACGTCATAGCAAGCGATTGAACTCCTGGTCTCCCGGTCGAACTCCAAGGGAACACTTTGCATGTTAGTCTTTTATATATATAGATTTATAGTCCACAGGTATCCTCAAGGATTCTCAAAGTCACCCTGTAAATTTGGTTAACACAGTTTTATATATGAAGAAACTGAAAGCAAGAGAGATTGCCTTGGAAAATAAATCTCACCCTGGAGGTTGGAGCCTTGATCCTCCCAATTCCCTGGTGTGCTTGACTGCCTCCCAGGGACCAGCCATAACCATTTCCCACTTGGTCAGAAGAGGCTACTTAATGGGACTGCTTTACTCTACCAATCAACACACCAGGGAGAGATTTTACTCAGAGGCTGATGAATGTAGGTTTTAGGGCTGCTTTGTCTGCAGACTCTAACATAATCCCACCATAGATAACCAACTGACAAGAGCCATAAACTCCAGTTTTCTAGGGTAAATGTATTCATTGGGAAGTGAATGCTACCTTTTCCCTTCTGTTGCAGACATAGCTTTCTATTTTTAATTATTAGAACAGTTTTATTATACTCAGAGACAAGAGGCACCCGCCTAGAGTTTTAAATTCCACGGTGACATAGCTAATATAAACATGAGTCTAAACTGGATTCATACTAATGTACGCTTCAACCTCACCTGGCAGTGTGGCTGGATTGGCTACATTGCCCTTAGACATCATGAAGACTTGACTTGGAAGCTTAATTAAATAGTCTTTAAAAACCCTTGAAACAAAGCCTAGGAAGGCACGTTATAAACGATACACGAATTTTACATGTTGGCATTTGGAAACATTGACATTCTGTAAGTCTGAAACCTAATAAAAGAAACTTAAATATCATGAAGTGTATGCTATGAAGCTGTAAAAATCCAGAAAGTGGGTGACAAAGTAAGCATTTAGTCAAGCAAGCCCCGAGTAAGAATCTAAGGGGCACACTCTGCTGTGAATCTGGCCCTGATGTTCCTATATTCATACACGAGTACTTATCCTAAGAATGCTGATATTGCTCACAACCGTTGTGGTGCACCCTTGGTTTTTTTGGAAATGCCTTCTGACTTGGCTTATGAAACACAGAAGAAAATCAGTATCTCCACTTCATTCACATCTTGATTTTTCTCAGTTCAACGAAATATAGTTGCAACCCTTGTTCAAACTTGTCTGAAAATTACTTTGTCAGTTTCCAAAAAAGATTAGCTGCCAGTAAGATATTTATCAGCCAGTCACCAAGCAATGAGTAATGCCACCGACTTTTGTTTTGTGGAGAAGTTAAAATGTAATGTGAACAGTTTATAGAAATGCATTGTTCACAAGACAGTAGTCTCTGGTAGATTTAGGTGTAACTGTTTTCACATTTAAATGAATAATTGCATAAGCTAAACTCCAAGTATAGAGAAAGAGCATTTGCATTCAAATTACTTTCTTATGCTTTGTTAAAAAACCACAACAACAATTTTTCAGAGGCTGTAATACTTCCAAATTTTACTTTAAAAACTTCATTATGGAAAATTTCAGCCATATCCGAAAGTAGAGAGAGCAATAGAATGAATTCAATGTATTAATTGCCCAGCTTCCATCACAGTCAATGGTGTCTCATTTATACCCTTACTCAGTCCCTGTCCCCCATTGTCACAGAATTATATTGAAGCAAATCTCAGATGTCATATCCTTCCCTCCTTAAGTAATCCAGTACATATTTTAAGAGATAGGGAATCTTTTAAAAATGTAACCATGATATTATTTTCACACCTAAAAGAAAGTAAAATTCTTTAATATCACCAAATATCCAATCTACCCAAATCTAAGGAAGTCAAATGTCAAGGAAAAACTTTACTTCAAAAGATATAACACTCAAAAATGAGCGAGCTATTCCCATTCAAGAAAAAGGAAACAGCATCCTCTTCTAGCAGAGAGCTGGAGGTCAGGGGCTGTAGGGGGAAATCCAATAATGGTATATACGATTTGTGACATATGCATATGAAAATTTTTTTCCTTGGTTGATAGCATTCATCAGAATGTCAAACAGCTTGAGACTGAAAACATTTAAAGAACTTCTGCCCTTGGTTATGATGGTGTGATTGTGCCAAGCACTTCACTGTGCCTGTAAGAATGAGTCAAGCAGGGAAACAAATCCATCTAAAATAACTTCGAGATCAAACTGAATTCAACTCAGCATTTACTGAGCATACAGTAGATGCAAGACAATGGGTTACATTCTTGATAAACAAAGGTAAGTGAGTTCTAGTGAATTTATAGTCTAGAAGGAGAGGGGATCCAACAGATGAATGTAGCCACAATAGAATGTCATGGAGAAGGTGCCTGCTCTAGGTATATTCGTGGGGATCCAAACGAAAAAGCAATGATGTTACTTGGAGGAGAGGGGAGGGGCACCAGGGATCATAAGATAAAGAGAGTTGTAGAAGATGTCAAGAACTGTACCATCAACTCCTGTCTGAAGATCTTCCTTATGCCCCTAGCTGAGAGACATGAATAAATGTGTTCGGTACCCCCCTCACTGGGTAGGGTGGGAGAGGTGATTATGAAAATGGGGAGAAGAGGTTAAATGTAAGTAGTATTTAGAAATTGAACAATTCTTTAGATCTGGAGAGGAGAGGCTCTGTGAAGAGGGAAGGGAAGTCATTCCAGGAAGAGAAAAGCAGGAACAAATGAGTGGAAATTACTGGCATGTTAGGGAACCAGCAGTGTGGTGACCTTCCAGCAGAGTGTGTGGGTGGGGCTGGCTGACTGGAAATGCCTGGTGGGACCAGAAGTTGGAGTCTTCCAGGCCAGAACTGAGCCTATATTCTGTGCCCAGAGAAAAGCCATTAACATGTTTTAACTGAACTAGTTCTATCTTTACAGAGTATGTCTCACTCTTAGGCGGATGGGTGCCCAAAGTTAATTGCACTGGTGGTGCCTTGAATTAGCTGGATGGGGAGAGGTGAGAGAGAAGCAGGCTATTCAGGAATCAATTGCAATAAGCCAGGAGAGGTCCAAAGTGACAGTTGGAGAAAAGAGATGAGGGGACATTTCAGAAATTTT
This sequence comes from Eptesicus fuscus, assembly GCF_027574615.1. NCBI lineage: Eukaryota > Metazoa > Chordata > Mammalia > Chiroptera > Vespertilionidae > Eptesicus > Eptesicus fuscus. Next base: position 17,905,511 of record NC_072486.1, read on the forward strand.
AGAAACCATTATTTTTTAAAAGTGAAAACAGAAACAGAAGCAAGACCAATGCATCATAAAAATTTTATTCCATAGTGTAGAACAGTGTTAGTATGGTCCCATTTCTGGAAAGAAAAAAAAAAAAGCTATAAACACAAACTATCACAGGAAGTATATGAAAGAAATAGATACCACTGGTTGTAGGGCATGGAAAAAGGATTGGGGAGAGGTGGGAGAGAGATTTTTGTCTCTTTGGCAGGCTGAACCACATGATTATCTATTGGCTAGTTAAAAGAATATATAATTTCTTCCTTACTGTCAACCACATATAGGCAGAAAACTGGAAAAAGAGAAAAGGTTTTAGAGACAAGATAGAGGTTCCATTCTAGCTCTGACTCTTCCTAACTGTGGGGCGTGTGGACAAACGAATTTTAGTTTCTGTCCTCTTATTTGCAGAAATAGAGATAATACTGGCTAATTCCTGGGTCACTGTAACAATAATTAAAAAAATCCTACACAAAGCATCTGGTACAATACCTGGCATAGACTAAATACTCAATAAGTAGTAGCTATTTTATTATCAATAAAATTTCCTTGATATGAGTATGTTCTTAGTATAATAAAAGTTCCTCGATCTAGTTTAAGGTGTGCTCATTAGCTAATCTCATTCCTACATTAAAAATTTACATTGTACAAAACGACTAATGTAATCCATCTGATGAGCACTATCCATTACATATCTGTTTCTAGAAATTTAAACTTAACATTATTTATCTGCATTCCTACGTAGAGGTTCGTTTTTGTCTTTAAACGCTATTGACTCTATATTTACTGAAGTCATGTATGCACAGAGGACTACTAAATACAAACTAGACGCCACAAGGCACCAAGAAAGAATAGTAAGTCGCTACCCTCTAAGAACTGACAACCTCAGTGAGGCAAACAGGTGTGACCTTCAAGTAACCATGTCCCAGATCTGGCAGAAGAGATGGAAATACTGGCAATGAAGCACCCAATTCTGGCCATGCATTTGCTGTAAGATGTCAAGTCACATGTTAGGAGTTCACTCTGCAAACATTTTTCTAGGTGGGTTTCTTCTGTATGATTCTATGGTTAAAATCAATTGAGACTGTGGCAGTAACAGCATCCTAAGTGTTGCAAAATAGTGGTCACTCTCAAGCATCTTACTACACATTGTTTGAACAGTCACATCATTATTAAAGTATCATCAAACAAAAGTTTCTTTGTTATATATTGAGATGAATAATTGCAAACCATTTTCACGTGAGATGTTCTGGCTCCGATTTGCCCCAGCCTGTAAAATGAAGAAGCCTTTGAAAAGAAAATAGCTGGGGTTTAAGAAATATTTTTGTTAAAGGCAGGAAATAATGATAAACATCTTCCGGGATTTCGGACGTGTTGGTGAATGCTTCAAAAAATAAAATAAAATAAAGGCGTAAGGCCAGAGGAAAATGCATTTCACTTCATACACAGCACTGTGGGGAGAAAGAATGGTGGGATGTATAACAAAAGCCATTCAGATAATTATTCAAATATTTCTCTTCGAAGCAGATGGGTCTTGAGAGAAACATCAACACGAGGCTGTAGGGGAAACAACGGCCTAACATACACTCTCATTTCTAAAGCTTTTACTGATGCTGTAAATGTCATGGATGTGCGCCTTGGAAGGATGACTGACTCCACACGAGCGAGCAGGTCTTGCTTCTGAGCCACCAGACGGTCCACACTGGTATTTACCCCCTGGCTACCCTATGCTCGAAGCTCCAGGCTACACATGACAGTAGAAGGCTGGATTAGGAGACTAATCTGAAGCTATACCTAGGCAGCAACGCCAATTTCACATCCGTCCTCTTCCTTTCCCCTCCCTAATTCCATGAATCTCAAGATCAGAGTTACAAAGAGACCGACTGGGAACTCTAGCAGAGCGGTGAGGCCCGTCCTCCCCCTCCCACTCGGCCCTCTCTCCTCAACGAAGCATTAGTGCCGGTGCAAACTGCTCCCAAACATCCCTAGCAGGCACCGCTGGGCGAACCAGAGCCGGTTTTCTCCTGCAGCTCCCTCCGAGGCCAGGGGAGATGACAAGCGGCGTGCGTGTGCACGGTGGTGGTGAGGGGGAGGCTCGCCCAAAGAGAACCACCTCCTCCCTCCCCAGCCCACCCCTGGCTCCCAGCCTCAGCCCCGGCCTCCGGAATCCGGAATCCGCATCTGGCGGCGCCACGCACCAGGCGATGCGCACCCGCCACTTCCACCGCGTGGCGGGCCCCCACCCATTCGCGGTGCCAGGGTCTCCCCGGGCGGCGGGTCTTGACTCCGAGGCACGAATACACGGGAAGCGAGGTTAATGGGGGCGAGGGGATGCTTCCCCGCACCGAGCAGCAGGAAGCCGCCCCAGCAGGCACATGCTTCCTCCCCGGCCCGAGGGGAAGCCCCCGGGGGGCGACGACCGCGGTTCCCGCAGCCTCTCCCGCTCCCCCCGCCCCACCTGGGGTGCTGCTCACCTGTCCAAGAAGGTAGCGGCGACGCGCGAGGCTGGGAGCTGCGGCGATTCCGGCAGCGGCAGTGGCAGCAGCAGCACTGGCGGCGGCAGACAATGGAGGAGTGAAGGACGGACACATTGACATCGACACACAGAGCCCGGCGCAGCCCCGCCTCCCGCCCCGCCCCGCCACGCCTCCCAGCCCGCCCCTGGCTGGGGCCGCACCACTTCTCAGGTAATGGAGGGAGGGTAGCGAGAGCCAGACACCTCTAAACGGCCCATGCAGCCACTGCCGGACACAGAACTTACAGATGGATAATTTAAATATTTCGTGTTCCTAAAGATATGAAGCAGACCGGTTGGAGGGTGGGAAACGTGTGAGAAGAATGTAACTCCCCCCTCTGGTTTTTGCCATTTGGTTTTGCCTCCCCAGGCTCCTCCAATGGGAGTCTTTGGCTGCCGCCTCCGGCAGCTCCTCCCACTGGCTGGGCCAATAACGCGCGCGGGAGGGCGGTGCCTGCGCTGGGCCTGCGGAACCGCCCCCCCCCCCCTCCTCCGGCTCGCCAGAGCTCGCCGGCTGCTCGCCTGCCCGCGGGAGAGGGGGGAGAATTCGAACGCTCCCCGGTGTCCCGGTCTCGCGCTGCCCCTCTGCGGCTGGCGCCCCTCACGCAGACACCGCGTTTCACTTGCAGAGAAACCGAATAGCCTCCAAGCTGGCGGGAGCCATGGTTCACATAAAGAAAGGCGAGCTGACCCAGGAGGAAAAGGCGCTGCTGGAAGTCATCGGAAAAGGTACGGGTGCTGGGCTGCGACGGAGGCGCTGCCTGCCCGGGCCCGCAGGCGTGGCGGAGCCCGGGCCCCGCTGACCCCGGGCTGCGGTTTCTGCGAGGACCGGGAGACAGCGTCCCTCCCTTGGAAGTGTGGCGGGTTGTGGGCGCGGAGAGGCGGGGCGGGACCAGTCCAGCTGGGACGGTAGCGGAGGTGGCGGAGGTTCGTCCCCTCCCTCAGCTTTGGGAAAGGTGCACATGTCGTCCAGGCCCCAGCCCGGAGGACAACGGGCCGCCCCGGGGAGGGGGGCCCCGGGGTGCTCACTCTCCAACTCGCCGAAAGCGGTTGTGACCGCGGTCCATCGTGGCGACCGCGGCCTGGTAAGTCGCAGGTTCTCCGGCTGGAGCCCAGAGGGCCGTTTCGACTTCCGGAGGCCGAAAGATCTGGATTCCCGGGCCGTCCCCGCCCCCGCCCCCGCCGGCGGGTGGAGGGCGCTCCTGAGGGGAAGGGTTCTGGATTCGGGGCGCCAAACTAGTTTTGCAAGTGGCCCCCTTGGAGGCGTCGGCGCGCAGGGCCGCCCCGGCTCCCTTCTGGAAGCCCCCGCCGCTGCGGGAGCCCCTAGGGAAGCGGGGCGGGGCGGGGCCGGGCCTCCCCACCTCTGAGCGCACTCGGCGCGGCCGCGGCCTTCCAGGCGCTCTGCCGCGCCTTCCCTTCCCTTCCCCTCTCGCGACCTGTGTCCCGCTTCCGCCGCCCGGCGCCGCGGGGAGGGAGACGCAGGCCCCGGAACGAGCGAGAAGCCGTGTCTTCCCCCCTCGTTCCCCAGGGGATGTCCCGGAGGAGTTCCCTGCTAAGTCCCGTTACCGGGCAGGTGACATCGGCGTGACTGCGTGGCTTCTGCACGGCCACCGCGCGGGGATGGGGGTGCGGGAGGCTGCGGGCACAGTGCCTGTGGTTTTCAGCTCCTGGAGGAGCCAGCCGCCCGTGTCCCCTGGCAGGGAGACCAGGCATTGAAGCATGAAGGCTTCCCAGGTTCCATTCTTCTGTCTTTCTAAGTGGCCAGGTTCAAATCTGGTTCCCCAGAGAGTAGGGCAGATTATTCTTCCTACTGACAAAAAAACGCTTAAAGAGAGAGAGAGAGAGGAGAGAGAGAGAGAGGGATTTGAACTTAGCAGGTGCTGGTGAGATGAGCCCACCCCATTCAATCTCATGTTTAAGTCGGTCACCGCTGTGTTTATAGTAAGTGCTCTTTGCCTGGGGTTGTGGGACGTGGAGCTGGTGTTTGTGGTTGGGGTTCTGCACGGTTCTCACTGACCTACCTGGCATGGCGGCCTTTCTGTTCCGCCTGTCCCTGGGTACTGTCTCCTCGCCTTTGGTGCTCTGGGACTCAGTTCAGCCAACATGTGAGTGCCAGCTGTGTGCCAGGCCCAGTGCTGGGCAGGAAGGAGATCAAGGATCCACTCACGATCCACCAGGGATGCCAATTACGTTTTCAAACAACCCAGAGCTATCCCTTCTCGTAGAAGTCTAAACAACTGAGCAGTTTTATAAAGTGGGTCTCTGAAAGGGGCGGGTGGTGGTGGTGGGGATCCTTGGATATATTCTTAGGTGTCTACCAGTTTTTATTTTATTTTAAAGATCCTCCTATCTAATAATAGACAAATATGCAAATTGACCATACCTCTGACACACCCACAAGCCACGCCCACCATCCAATCAGAGCGAGCATGCAAATTAACCCAAACCAAGATTGCTACAGCCACAGAGAGCAAGGTTTCCTAGGTAACAGAGGAAGCCAAGCTTTCCGCCTGCCCTTGCCAGGCCTAAGCCTCCACTCAAGCTACAAAGTTTCAATTATAGAAGGTAAACAAATTCAAACAGATGGCGGCAGAATGGAGCTTGAGAGAGCAGGCCAGGGTTGCCGCCGGCAACAGGGGAAGCAAAGCTTTCCACACACCCTGGCCGGGCCCACCCGCTTAAGACAACAGAGTTTCAATTATAACCCCAACACAAAGGGAGCCCCAGGCTTGGCTCCGCTCCAGGCTACAAAGTTTCAATTGTAGAAGGAAAATAAATTCCAGATACCAGGGCCTCCGCTTGGGTTGCCAGGGGGCGTGGCCAGCCTGCAAACCACCACAGGCCCCTCGCTCAGGCCACCCCACGCCCCAAGGGAACCCCCACCTGATCCGGGATGCCCTTCAGGGCAAACCAGCTGGCCCCCACTCCTGTACCAGGCCTCTATCTTATCTAATAAAAGAGTAATATACAGATTGATCATCAGTGCAACACACAATATAACTGCCCCCATGTGGTCAAAGATCCTGCCCCCATGTGGACACAAGATGGCCACCACAAGATGGCCAGCAGGAGAGGGCAGTTGGGAGGCACCTGGCCTGCAAGGGAGGGCAGTTGGAGGTGATCAACCCTGCAGGAGAGGGCAGTTAGGGGTGACCAGGCCGGGAGAGGAGGGAAGTTGGGGGCAAACAGGCTGGCAGCAGAGTGGTTAGGGGGTGATCAGGCTGGCAGGCAGAAGCGGTTAGGGGCAATCAGGAAGGCAGGCAGGCAAGCAATTGGGAGCCAGCAGTCCTGGATTGTGAGAGGGATGTCCGACTGCCTGTTTAGGGATCCGACTGCCCACCGGGATCGGGCCTAAACGGGCAGTCGGATATCCCTCGAGGGGTCCCATATTGGAGAGGGTACAGGCTGGGCTGAGGGACAACCCCCCTCCGTGCACGAATTTCGTGCACCGGGCCTCTAGTTAAATAAAAGAGAATAAATGTGACTGTAATGGGGTGAGCACTGTGCTATTTTCACACGCGCCTCCAGTTGCACCCGTGCACAGACGCTACGTTTCACTGATTCCATTGGCCCCAGCCGCTGAGAAAAGAACGGAGATGGATTTAGTATGTGATGCATTCTTCATGGGGACGATAAGAAAATAACAACGATTGAATGTTAGTATGAGTCAGGCATAATTATTAACACTTTACACGTATTAATGCTTTCAGTCATCATGAGCTAGGAATTATTTCAAAACTACAAAATTATAAGAGGCAGCATGGGAAGGTGGTTAACTATGAATCTTATCTCAATCCTTGGCTGGTCATGTGGCCTCGGGCAAGTTACTGATTTTGAGCTTCAGGTTCTCCAACCTGTGAAAAATGGTACTCAAAGATGAAATGAGTTAGTATATGTAAAGCAGTTAAAATACTATTTGTGTTGGGAGTTATTATGGTAATATGATAATCTGCACTTTCTAGACAAGGAAACCAGGAACTGAGAAATTAGATAGCTTGCCCCATGTCACATAGGTAATAAGTGGCCAAACAGAAATATCATATGGCCCTTAGTCCTAGAAATATGTTGGACTTGAAAACAAACTAAATAGAAAATGAAACCAGCACCATAGCAAACCATGCTACATTCATTTTGAGAGACAATTTAATTTAAGCAAAATATAATCTGTCAAGTTAATTTTAAATGATACTGATTTTATAGTTTTAAGTGCATTTAATTTATAAAATTAATTTTTTGGTTTACAGTTGAATAAAGGTCATAAGTAAAATTTATATTTGTACACATTAAAAACATTTTTAAAGGAGGTGTTTTTAATTTTTTCCCCCTTCACTACATTTCTCAACTTTGAGAAGCACTAGATTAGTCAGTACTAGCACTTGGAACTAACAATACATTTTTAGCCAAGTGTGACCTATCATCTTGGTCATTGTGAAATAAACTCCGAAAATTTTTGAGTGTCTTCCTTCTGTCAATCACTGCCTGCAGAAGTTAAGCAGACTGTATGTGGGACTTACAGTTGGAGAATACCATGCAGTGCCTCTGGACACTTTTAGAACAACTTCTTCTGAGTGAATTCACATGCAAGGTTTTCTGCAGACTGTTAAAATGCCTGGAAGTTCCAGTGAAATGAGAAGCTGTTTCCTACGCACCCATTTAAATCATAGTTAGTGACAGCATCCATTTTGCAACATTTAAGAAGAGAAAATTAAAATCACCGAAGAGCCCTGAACTGGCTTATAACTTGTAGATTGACCCATTCTTCTAACTTCTGATAGTCTTTTCCTTAAGCACTGAGGAAGCACTGTTTTTTCATTACTTGTGTAAAAGTAGCTATGAAACAAGTTTGGATAATAAGGTTTATTATACCAATTTTATTGAGGTATGATAAATGCTGCACATTTAAAGTGTACACATTTTAAAATCAGTTTTTGACTTAAGTATACATCCATGAAACCATCATTACAGTCCAGATAATGAACAGTTCTATCACCCCACAAGGTTCTTTAAGCCTTTTTATAATCTCGCTTCCTCTACCACTGTCTCCATGCTAACACTGATAGGTTTCTATCTCTACTGATTAAACTTTTCTATTCTAGAATTTTATATACATGGAACCATACAGTAAATTATTCCCTTTTTTTTTTCATGACTTCTTTCACTTAACATCATGATTTTGAGGTTCATCTATGCTGTACCAATAGTCTCTTTCTTATTTTCTTCTTTTATTTTCATTGTATGGATATACCGCTACTTGCTTATCCGTTCACTTTGGTGGACATTTCAGTTCCCAGCTTTGGACTATTAAAGGAAGATCCTGCTCTAAGTTCCTGTGTAGTGAATAATATTATTTCTAGTATCTTTATGGTTTAGAAAGATTCAGGTCTTCTAATAATTATAGTATAGAGTTCAAAGAAAACATTAACAAATATATAGTTACCATTAACTCAATGACTGAACAGGTTATGAAACCTCTGTGGGCTTTATTGTCTTCAATTACAAAACAACAGCTCTTTAGATATTTTGATTTTAGGCAATGATTCATAATCCCAATTTAAGGCCATTTTGTTACAAAGTCTAAAAATAGATACTAGTATGAAAAGTTTTAGAAAAGGCACACTTAAATAAATTTACTATTTCAAAAGTATGTTATAATTAGAAGTCTACTTTTTAAATACATTTATAGCTATATATCTATAATTAAATCTAAATACATGTATTATTTTTAAAATTTAGACACTTTAAATATTTTATACATGATTTTACTTATATAAACACATTATAGCAACTAGCAAGACAAATAGTATTTTAAATACTTAACTTGAATCGTAGATTCCTTAAAACATCCCTTTTGGGGATTCCACTAAATGACTGAAAACCATACATACCCAAATCTCATGGTTATCTGATGGATTGCTGGCAACAGAAATGTCCAAAGTTTGTCTTTGTTTCTCCTTTTTTTTTTTTTTTTTTTTACTACATATGCTTACCTTCAGTAAGAGATGAATTTTTCCAATCTAGCTATTAGAAATGTTGCAATGAATTATATTGTGCTGCTCTGCATATAAAATAACAAGAGCATCTAGATCAAGCATGTCAAACTCAAAGGCTAACATGGGCCAAATAAATGAGGCATGCGACCCGTGGGCGGCGATTTTGACAGGCTTGATCTAGATGTTATGCACTGAGAATGTATCTGGGCCAGGCATTAGGACAAGACCTTAATCCTCCTCTGAACCCTTTGGGATGCTACTATCTACTTCACAGAGGAAGAAACTGAGGGCTTCACAAGACTTGTTCAATTTCACTGTAGTCCTGTGATGTGGTAGAAAAGAGGGCAATAACAGCGAAAACATCTCTATTAGCTCCATCTCTTCTCTGCTAAAATACTGGTCTATCTAGATAAGTTGATCAGTCTCGCCCTAATGAGGCAGGTTGGGTTGTGTTTTCTTCTTTGGTTGAGCAACTTGGAAAATTTCTCAAAAGGAAAACAAATCATTAAATATTACTTTCATCAATTATAAGTCTGTTAATTTTTGTCTCCATTGAAGATAATTGTTGGCTCATTTCATATCTCCCTTTTAGTAATGTATCTCCCCATCTTAAAAGTTTGTTAAATCAGATTTAATATATTTCTTTCCCAGAGTAAAGCAATTAATCTTTTAAACTTAATTGCAAAATACTGTTTGAGAATCTACTGTGGAATGAAAAAAGTAAAAATCATTCTGCCTGAGCCCTGTGTTTCACATTTCTGTGCTATTCTAGACTATCACTAGTTTCCTACTAATGCCATTAAATTAGGAACACCAAATTAGAAATCATCACGTTTTTCCTCTTTGAATATTTTGCACATCTATTTTCCAAGATATGTTTTTATTCTCTATACTAGAGGCTGGATGCACGAAATTCGTGCATGGGGCTCGGCCCTTGCCGCTGCCTCTTCCTCAGCCCCCGCCCACTGCCTCGGCCCCTGCCGCCTCATCTTTGTCCCGAAGGCCGTCCGGTCTAATTAGCATATTACGCTTTCATTATTATAGAAAAGCCAAAACCATTTCAGAAAAAAAATTCTCATCCTGGTCCCTGCATTTCAGAAGGCTCACTGGTATGCAGTGGTGTGTGTGTGTGCATGCCTCACCTTTTATTGATTTATTTTTAATTGCTCCCTAAACAGGACAGATTTAACTTAGATTGTTGGCCATTGGGCTAAACAGTTTATGAAACCATTGGTCTGTTCTTTAATGTGAGCCAAATGTTTACAACTGTAATCTTTATCCTCCCCTAAAACGAGGCAGGCCTTGACATGCTCACAGTCCCAATAGTCTTCTTCATTTACTGCAGAATCATCTCCTGATCAGATGGAAAATAGCCTGTTATTCCTTGGAGGCCAGTAGGATTCAGCTGGAGCATCTTCCTCAAGTAACATTGGGGTGTGGGAGTTTTTGTTGTTTTAATTCCACTCTATAGATATTTGTGAGAAAGTCTCTGATAGGAAGTCACATGGATGGGTAAGGTTCCATGTGCTTATATGCTGGAAGGTTTCCCCTCTCATTTTGTAGCACTGCAGATGGGGTATGGCGTCAGACAATGTACTATTGACAAAATAGCTACTGTCACAATCCAGGGACTTGGGGATGATTCACTTGACATTTCGCCAGCAGATCTGTTTCTCTTGTCAGCCCAGGAGACAGTTCTCCATCTATTCCAAGTTGGTGAACAGCAACCAGATGACTTGCCGTAGAAACAGGCCAGGGAGAGAGAAGCATGCTTGTCTTTATTCTGCAGTCCATCTTTAACTAGAAGACTAGCATAATTTAGCACATTCTTGAACTGTAATTCTAAAGTTAAAGAGAAAAAATAACTCCTAGTGGGTGCTGTTCCTATTTTATGTCCTTTTGGAAGAGAGGCTTATCTCATCCTTCCTCCCTGAGAACATTCAGTTTCATTGTTCTCTTCCCAGTCAAACCAGAATTGTTTTGGCAGAATATGTGGCTGACTCTCATTTATGATGATGATAATAGCAACATTCTCTCCTGCAGCTACTTGCTTCTATCAGTATGCCTCACAGAAGACTGGAAAAACCTGACAGTTGTGGCCCAATTACAGCTGCTTTTCAAATGTATAGAGGACTGACCTTCAGGATTACATCAGAGGACTTTCAGTATGAGGGCACTTTTATATAGTACCAGGCTTTAAAGATATGTTTACCTAAGCCTTTCCAAACCAAGAGTTCTATTAAAAGCATGCCATCAGTTCGCAGGGCCTATGGTGACAAAGTACATAAATAGTGGTTATATGTTGAACTCCAATTATTACATTGACTGGTATTTAAGTGATGGGTTGGACTAGATGCCCTTTAAGATTTGTTTCAGTATGAAGAATCTTATGCTTTGTGGTTATTGTATTACTGCCAAAAAGAAAATATGGCCGATTTAATGTACTCTAAGATCAGTGGAAATAAAAACAAGATGGGGCTATTTTAGTTTCTATAAATCTTTTATTCTGGATAATGACTTTGTGGAATAAATAGTATGTGATAGATACTTTATTTCCTAACAACCTAACCTGACTAATCTTAGTTTTACAGATAAGCCTTTATTTCCTCGATGTTAGATTTTTTCTATTCTAGTGATAAATAACCTTTCGTTTATTTATTTATTTATTTATTTTATAGGTACTGTTCAAGAAGCTGGAACATTATTAGCCAGTAAGAATGTTCATGTCAACTGTTTGGATGAGGTAAAATTTTTTAAAAGTTGAATAAAGTGTTTTACTACCTGTGAGAATGGACAATATATAAAATCTAATAAGAGTTGTTTTTCTAGAATTTATTCTCAAGTTATGCTTATATCTAAACCAAATGTAAGCAGACAATCCACAGAAGACAAAGAAGCATGTAAAAACATGTTTATTTGTATTAGTAATCAAATAAGTGCAAATTAAACCAAAATTATATCATTTCTAGTGAAATGTGGAAACTGGACTTTTATATGCTAATGAATCCTATATAATACAAGCTTAATATGCAAATCGACTGAATAGTGGAACGACTGGTTGGTGGGGGGCAGGACCGGCGAGTGGGCGGCACCAGGCCAGCCAAGGTGGGTGCCAGCGGGCAGAGGGAGGGGACGGTGATCAGGGGGCAGCAGTGGAGGGGCAATCGTGGGGGGCACTGCCCGCTCACTGGCTGGCACTGTCCCCCCATCACCCCGCCATTCACCTCCGGCAGAGGGAGGCCACCAGCGGTGGCAGGGTGATTGGGGGTGGAGCCAGCCTCTCGCTCGCCGGCGCAGTCCCTTATCACCCGCGGGTTGCCTCCCTTAGAGGGAGGCCAGACTGCGGCTTAGGGGAGCGGGCCTAAGCCATCAGTCGGACATCCCCCAAGGGCTCCTGGTCTGCGAGAGGGTGCAGGCCGGGCTGAAAGACCCTCCTGAGTGCACAAATTTTCATGCACTGGGCCTCTAGTTAGATATAAATTGGCATCACATTCTGGAGAAAATTGTAGAATTTGTGTAATTTTTAAATGTACGTACCTTTGAATCAGCAACGCTACTTCTAGGGAAAGGTAACTAAACCTACACTGAGCTTTCTAGAACACTTGCTGTCCAAAACAACTCTGAGATGATGGTAAGGTCTATTCTGAGCTGTCCAATCTCTGCCATTATCTGTGTGTGGTTATTCTGTTACACAGCACAGTTCTAGTGCGAGAAAGTTAACTCAGCGGTTTCTCATGCAGAAGGGAAGGGGTTTTGCTAACCCTTTACCCACACATGTCTAGCAAACTTAATATCAGACAAAATAAAGTTTAAAGCAAAAAAATACTTAATAGGTCAAAAATCTTTCTTATATATTAAATTAATAATCCACCAAGAACATATCAGTCTTCAGCCTTCACTTATGAACTTTAAAGCTTTTATATTCATAAAAAAATAAAATTGAAAGGAGAAATTTATAAGACCACAATAGCACCTTTCAGAAACCAACAGATTAAGTAGAAAAAAGGTAATTCAGAGACAGAAAATGTGGATAACCTAAATGTCTGCTATGTATAAGATAGAAAAAAATAGTAATTTTCTTTTTACATGGAACATTGCTAATTAGTCTATGTATTATACTATTTTTAAAGGAAATTTTAGCTAATTTCGGACAAATTCACCAAATGCAATAGAATACATTGAAAATGAACAAAAATATGATCCAGATAATAAAACATATAACCTGAAATTAAAAAAAAAAATTTCGAAGTAATTCTTGTGTAATAGAAGAAATAGATGTAAAAATTGCCTACTATTTAGAACTGAAAACACTACATCCATCAAAAATTTGATATGGGAAAAAATACATTGTGTTATGACACAAACAGGTTCAGAGACTGCATAGCAAATGGCATGACTGGAATAGCTCACTGCCTCTTTGGAAAGATGTTCTCTCATTGGTTGACTCTGAAAAACAATCATTGCTAAGAAGACAGCTGGTAAACAAGTAACACCAAAGAGAAAAGCAAATGATAGAACAAAACATTTTTGTTTTTTTAATGAGAAGAAGTGGAGTATCTGGAAGCAGGGAGACAAACAGATGAATGGGCTGATGTGGTTAACAGAGATGACAGTTTAAAACACAAGCATACATAAAAAAATGAGGTCAGTTTGTAATATAAGATTCAAAAGCTTTGCACATCTCTTTTGCTCGTAAGCATATTATCACATTGTGTTGAAAGCTAATTTTTAAAAAAAATTTTTTTTAAATTATAGGGCAGTTCTGTAGTCTTGGGGTCATTCACTCAGCCTGAGAACCTGTCATTGTAGGTTGGATTGCTGAGTGACTGAATGTCCATCTGTACTGTGTCCTTTCTTCCTCCCCAGGCTATATACCAGCTTCTTATTTAGAGGTTATATCATCCATTAGGGGTTACCACCCTAATGCTCTGAATACATTTTTGCCTCCTCCAAAAGGTAATGAGTATATAGTCCATTCCCACTCCCTTAAAGGTGCCTCTGTACATTGAGATTCTGATTACCCACACCCACCCAAACCAGTCCCAACATTTAAATACCACATCCTTATAGACACACCCAACTAGGGGACTCTTAAAGTTAGAATCTTATCATTTTTCCATTACTACTGTCAAGAAACTTAGACTACTCCCATTAAGTTGCCTCTTGTACAGCCACCTGAAAGGTCCCACCTTCCCTATAATTCTCACATCAACTGCCCTCTGAGAATATTGATGGCTGTGTTCAAAATAATAATCTGCAATCACCAGGAACAATTCAAATTATGTTAGCATTCTAAGATTTACAAAAGTAAGAGATTATATGTTTTAGAGCGGTTTTCATCCAAAACAACTTTGAAATTCCAGCACTTGTAGAATTTACAGAGTTTTCTTGGTTACTGAGAAAATTAACTTACAGGAAACAGCTTGCTCATTTATCTACCAAATAGTACTAGGTACCCAGAACCCAGGACCCAGTTTGGCTGTTTTATTGAATATGCAAAAACATGTGGAGACTAACAGGGTAGTCTAGTGTAAATACTACCAACCATTTCTCCATATTCATACATATGAACAAATCATGTATATGATCAAAATATAAATGTAGTTTGAGAGAGCATTGTTTTAAAAATGATACCACTGTAATGTACATTTCCTGCATCTTGTTTTTCTCATACTTTATTCAATTTTCCCTTGGTAGGCATTCTATTTATTTTGAGTTTTTTTTCTTCTTATTATTTTTAATGCATTTGTATCTGCTTGTTCATTTTGTTTCCCCAGGAACTAAGAATGTGTGGTAGAGGTGAGAGCCCTGGGTTCTGGTTCCTGCCCTGGCCATTTGAGTAGTTATGTGAGGATGAGCAAATCTTCTCTGAGTCTACTTGCTAATCTGTAAAAAAATAAAAATAATCAAGTAATAACACCATCTTTATTTCCTCAGCAGTTCATGGAAGATCCAAGTGTGGAAGTGAATGTACAAATACTTTATAGATTGTAAAGATGATTTATTAATTTATGTTTGTTTTTAATTTAATTACAGGAATTGCGCATAGGTAACTTAAGACAAATAAGTAAAATTAATACATTTTCTCCTTTCTATTACAGAATGGAATGACTCCTTTAATGCATGCTGCATATAAAGGAAAACTTGATATGTGCAAATTACTTTTGCGACATGGAGCTGATGTAAATTGTCATCAACATGAACACGGATACACAGCCCTCATGTTTGCTGCACTTTCTGGTGAAGTTTTAGTATTTATTCTAATACTAGAGGCCTGGCGCACAAAATTCAGGCATGGGTACAGTCCCTAGGCCTGGTCTGTGATCAGGGCCATCTTACCCAGCTGCTGGCTGCCGGCCCCGCCCCCTGCTGCCACCCACCCCCGGTTCCCCGTTCACCATCGGGTGGTCAGTGCCTGCTGGCCAGGGGAGGGACCGAGAGGTTAGCCATTTCCACCTGCTCGCCGGCCCTGTCCCCACCGTGGGTCGCCGTCTGTGTGTGGGGTGACTGACGGGGCGGGGGCCTTGGCCTGGTGCCACCCGCATCCCCTGCCACCCACCCCCAGCTCCCTGTTTTCCATCGCGTGATGGGAGCCCGCTAGCCCGGGAAAGGGACTGAGAGGTGGTCAGTATGCCTCATAATGACTGGTCAAGAGTTGTCCTGGTCATTCTGCCGTTAGGGTCAATTTGCATAGTACCCTTTTATTATATAGGATATTATTAGTTACCTACACAAATTTATTGTAAGTACATATATACTTTCAAATGAAATGCATTTTTATTATAGTAATTTTAAGGTCAATTCTAATGGAAAATAATGGTGGGAATTGGTTTTTGAAAAATTATATCTGAAATGTTTATAGTTACTTTGGTGATTTCTTTTTAATTTAAATCAATTGATTCTTTGTATCGATAACATAGATAACATACCGTGTGGGACAAGAGAAGATTTGCAGTTGTGAATACACAAAATAGAGTTTATTCTTGTATTGTTATTTGTTAGTTATTGTGCTATTTTCCATATGAACAACTGTAAACCTACTCTTGCCCACCCCGTATAACCCGTATTTTGTGTAGAGTTGAGAAGGTGGATCAGTTATTTCTTTCAAGTTGGTTCTTTTGATGTTGTCTGTCTTGTTCTCTTGAGAAAAGAGCTGCCCTGCTGGAGCTGTATGTTTGTTTCACTGGCATTTATATACTAAATAGGACGATCTATTTAGAAATTGACTCATGTTGCCTATGATTTGCTAAAGAAAGACAGTTGGTAAATACTACCTAAAATTAAGTGGAGTTATGTGAAATTGTTGCCATTTTTTAAGGAACTGAAGATGGACTATAATATTGTATTTTAAAAGCAGTAATCTGTATCTTATAATTCTAGAATTGAAAAGCATTTCTAAGCATGGCATAAAATATAGAATTCAAAAGGACAACCATTTGATTACATATAATTTTAAAATTTCTAGTTATATATAGTTAAAATATAAATGAAAAACTAAGGAAAATACTACACATCTTAAAGGGTCACATTATTATATATGAAAAGTTCTTATAAATCCATTAGAAATGGCAAATACTGCAGTAGAAAATGAAACAGAAAATTGAAAAGAATAAAGAAGTACAACTGGCTAACAAACATAGATTATTTCTCACTTACCACATTGGCAGAGGTTAAGGAAGAGTGACAATGCCCAGCATTGGCATAGGAACTTCTTTGCACTGTTTTCGGGCATGCACATCAGCCCAGCCTTGCTGGAAGGCAGCCTGAAAAAATGCATTTAAAATATGTGTAACCTTTGCTCCCACAGTATTTTTCCAGGAACTGTTCCTAAGGAAATTGTAGTTCAAACTGCAAAAATTAATGGAAAATGCTGTTCACTGAGTACAGTTTATAATAGCTAAATATCTGTAATGATTCCATGAGTGATAGAATGAAAATAGAATAAATGGAAATGATGGTTATCGAGAAAAAATTATAGAAAAGTAGACCCCCAACTGTTAATAGTTGTCCCAGGGCCTGAAGGTGTGAAGGATGGGATGGGTTAGTAGATATTAAGTAAAGACTTCTATTCATTTATGTTTGACTTTGTACTAAACATTATCATTAGGAAAAATAAATATATTTTGTTCGGTTAAAAAAAAGTTACATTTCTACTCAGTTTTTGTATTGCCTGATGTTTTTTCTAGAAAAAAAGTTTAATTTCTAATGGGTTCTTCTAGCATTTTACTCTTTACTGTAGTTATGATTTATATTTTAGAAAAAGGTGAAAATATCCAAATAAATGAAAATCTAAAAGTTTGTGGCGCAAAAGGTTACAGATAATTTGATAGGGAGTATTTGAATTGCATATTCCTTAATATTAACAAATATGTTCCCTTTAAAAACCCTAGGTAATAAAGACATCACGTGGGCAATGTTGGAAGCTGGTGCCGAGACAGATGTTGTCAACTCGGTGGGAAGGACAGCAGCTCAGATGGCAGCCTTTGTGGGTGAGTTATTTTATGGCAGTTTTACATAAGGTTATACCCCAAATTTTCTCCATGGAAAGAATACTACTTTACTTCTCAGAGAACAAATACTGTCATGTTTATTTTAAAAAAATGTTTTTAGCCCACTAGGTTTTGTCTAACTTAATGAAATACCCATGATACTTTGGAGAAAATGAACCAGCTCTGTTGAATGTCCACTTTGTAAGATACAAAGAATGGTGTAGCTATTTTAGTTGTAGTCAAATGCTTTGAATATTTTATTTCTCTAAAGGAAGTAGTTCAGTGTATAAGATCATGAACTGTGAAGCCAACAGTCTTCCGTTTAAACTAGAGGCCCAGCGCGCATGAAATCGTGTGCGGTTAGGGTCCCTAGGCCATCTTCTGCCCACTTGCCAGTCCCTGCTGCCACCCCCTGGTTCGCCGTGGTTCCCCGATCGCAGCATGGCTCCAGTTCCCCAGAGCTTGTGGGCCAGGGGGAGGGACCAAGAGATTGTCATTCCGCCTGCTCATCAGTCCCGCCCCACTGCTCCATTTCCATGGTTCCCCATTCGCCATGCTGCAATGGGAGACTGGGCCGGAGGGGAGGGACCAAGAGGTGCTCAATGCACCTCATGGTGACCAGTTGTTTGGTCGTCCTGGTCGTCATGGACACTGACTTTTTATATGTATAGATTCTGGCTGTGTCACTCAAGAGCATGTTACTTAATGATTGTGACCTTCAGTTTCCTCATTGTAACATGTTTACCTTAGTACATGGTTACAGAAAGAATCAAATGAGATAATAGAGCTTTACAAGTAAGTAAATAAATGCCATAGTTACTGTTGTTAATAATAATTATAACAATGTAATTCTTTTGTAGGAAGAAGCATTAATAATATAATATATAGCTGCTTCATTATCATTATCAACAACAAATATTTATTGTGTGTGGCCAATATTTCTTGATGTGTTAATCCTGTTACTGGACATAATGTAGACGGTTTACTAGTAGAAGAGAGTGGGAGTAAATATTGGATCATTGGTAGTTTGGCCACACTAAATTGGCAGTTAGGAGAGTCCATTAATAGAAAAGCTATAAATATCTGATATATAGGGAGTGCAGTAAATGGCTTTGTGAGGACTAATAATTCATTAAACAAATACGTAATGTTCACAATCTATATACCAAGCATCACTCTAGGTGCTTTGGTCACATTGGTGAACAAGATAGAGGCTGTTCATATGTTCATGGCACTTGAGGCCAATAGTGGTAATGGGCATTGTGAAATAGCTTACACTAAGGGACTACTTAAGAGTTCCATAGAAACACATCAAAAAGAGGGATCTACTATCCTTATTTTAAGGGGGTTTTGAGAGAAATAACATTTAAGATAGAATGGAAAGTAGTCAGATGTGGGGTATCATAACTGTATATTTTGTTAAATTTTACTGTCAATTTATAAAACTACTAGTAGTAGCTACCATTGATCAAGTTGGACAGTCATGGAGTCACTTTATGATAGCTCCGTGAGAACAAGTATTATTTTAATTCAATTTCAGGAAGATTGGAGAAAGGTATGGCCTTGTTGTGCAAGTTTCAGAGAAATACTTATCTCCCATAGCTATTGATTTTTTTTTCTTGTAATTTTTATAAGTCTCCTGGGTTTTATAGCTATTCAGTTTTGTTTTAGTTTATATTTGAATTAGCTTCCGGCTTCAAAGTAACAAGAAATAATAATAGTGATAATTGGCATGTATTGTTTTTTTAATGGAAATATTTTCAGCTTTTCACTTTTTATGATTTGCTTTTGGTTTTATCATTACATAATGCCACTCTGTCTTAAATTTTAGTTCTAATTTTTCTGATAATATAGCCATTTTCGATTTCTTTTTTGTTTTTAATATATTGTCAATATCTCTTTTCCCATCTTTTTTTCAATCTTCATTATTTCATAACTAGTATTACACCTATATTATTTATAAACATACTAGAGGCCCAGTGCACGGATTCGTGCAACCGGTGGGGTCCCTCGGCCTGGCCTGCGGGGATCAGGCAAAAACCAACTCTCCAACATCCTCTGAGGGGTACTGGATTGTGAGAGGGCACAGGCCAGGCTGAGGGACCCCACCAGTACACGAATCATGCACGAGCCTCTAGTATGCATATAAGATCTTTGATTAATCTCTTTCTACCCTCCCCCCTCCCCCCTTCCCTTTAAGATTCATCAGTCTGTTCCATGTTTCCATGCCTGTGGTTTCTGCTCCTGCATTGAGTATCTGCCCCCTGGTGGTCAGTGCACGTCATAGCTACCAGTCGGATGGTCTAACGGTCAGCCAGTCACTTAGGCTTTTATATATAGAGATAGGTGGATTCTGTTTTATAACCCAAAAGATATTTTCTCTCTTTTAAAAGGTATTCATTCAGCTTATGCATATTTCACATAATTACTGATAAACTTAATTGCCTCCTCTCTTATACTCTTTTACTTCAGTTTTTTACTCTGCATTTTACTTGGTAGTTTTGTGTGTGTTTGTGTGTGTGTATTTCTCAATGTGATTGTCTGTACATTTTATTTCTTCTTTTATTGACTTGAATGATCAGAGTGGAGGAAGAACTTATATGCATATATGCATAATCCATTGACACTGACAATAGTTCAGTTAAGGCCTGGGGTGTGGCAGGGTGAGGAGATCAGTGGGGAAAAAGAATGGGAAATCTTAATACTTTCAACAATAAAGATACATTTTTTTAAAAGAATATTTCCCATCCCACTAGTGCTTACTTTCCTATTCACAACACTCCTGATTAAACCCATAGTTCTCAGTTATCTAAAAATAACTGAGAACAAAACAAAACTATGCTCTGTGCCCCACCCAAAGGCCTGTATTTACCCATTTAGCCGCCCCAACAAGAGGAAAACCTTAAAACTAAATTATTTCTTCACATCCTCTGTTTTGGTTTTATAGGCAACAGGACTTTTCTTTTCTCTGCCATCACCACCACTAGGTATGGACTTTGCTGAGAGTCTAACATTTTTAGTACCAACATGTTAGTAGAGTGTACCTCCTAGTGTATTACTTCTTTCAGTAATTCCCATGGTCAGCAGTATATACTAACTAGTAGCCCTGCACACGAATCCGTGCGCCAGTAAATCGCTGCCGCCCTCCTGTAGCTCTCTGCCTGCTGCCCTGCTCTCTTGTAGCCCGCCCCCGCCACCCCTCTTAGCTTGCTGCCCTGCACCCTCCTGTATCTCTCCCCGCCTGCTTGTAGTTTACTGCCCCACCATCCTGCAGATCCATGATCCGGTGGTTATGAGGTTGGTCGTTATGCCTCAAAGCGTAACAGATAATTAGCATATTCCTCTCTTATTATATAGGATTCCTCAGTTATACTCTCCACCCATTCCGATGATCGCTGCTGCCAAGGCTGTTGTTCTCCACTGTTTCCTCTTTCTTCTTGCTCCACTTAGGTTTTAGTGACAGACCTTCTCAGATGGTATGTAGGTTGTATTTTGTTTGAAACTCATCATAACCAAAACTTTCTTTCTCTCTGGAGAATGTGAGTCATATCTTGTCTAGTTTCATGATTGATGTACTGTCGTTCTTTTCTCGCAATCACATGTAGAAGTTACTCCACAGTTTTCCTGATCCTGATTTTGCAAATGGGAATTTGATTTATTTTCCTTTATAAATTGTTCATTTTGCAATGTGGAAGCTTCCCCCATCTCCCAGCATTTGTTTTGTATATTAATATTACTGCTTCATTAGTATGCATTCAAAACTCATAAATTAAAAACCAGTAAAACTAATACTTTTGACTATAAAAATGTAAATATAATTTAAGTGAAAATTTATATTTATAATGATAAACTTTAAATATATATCATTCTAATATAAATTATTAGCAGATTAAACTTAAATGTCAAAATAATCTCAACACTACCTGAAATGAAAGAGATTAATCTTTTAAAAAGTAACATAATATTTGTTCCTTCTACCAAAGATGTAATCTTAAGAAGCCCCCAGTCCTGTGACAGTGTGATTATTATATAGCCAGTATTTTTATATTTTCAACTGCCAACAGGGCTGTTTCTGACTATCCTATTGGGGGACTGATGGGAAGATATAGTTACATGCTAATTCTTCATTTTCTTCTCACCCCTATATCTTCAAATCTTCTTATGTCTATTTTTATATATTTTAGGAGCTGTTTCACAACATTTTTTCTTTTAGAACTATTTTTACCACTAGGCATGGCTTAGAGAAGTAGCTCAGGGATCTGTGAGAACCATGTGAGGATTCCAGGCTGATGGAAGCAAAAGCTTTTTCTCTAGTTTATTTCACAAAGGCCAGCTTTTCTCCAATTCCAGGGGAGGGGAGATTAGGTTACTAATATGAATACTAATTATGATAAGAAAAGCTCTATCAATTTAAATTTCTGTATAATGAACGCCAGATGTGATTAGGGAATAATGACCATCATTTGTGTAGGGGTGGAAGAAGAGACATTTAAATTATAAGCAATCTTTGTAAACTATTTAGGGTAAAAAATTTTAAGTTGAACACTGCCTTTTTTGTAATCCTCATAATCTTTATACATAGTAGGGATTCTGTGTCTTTAAAAGGAAATTTTTTCTTGACTTCACAAAGCATGCTTTAAATGTTCCCCCAACCTTTTACCTCTCCTCCTCTTCTCTCCTTTCCTGAAAATTAAAGATGTATGTGCATTTTACCACACAAGAAAACAGAGTAGCATTCATTAATTTAAAAATTGGAAAATGTCTTACTGTGAATAATAAAGTAACAAAATTTCCTATTTTTCTGTTAAAAGGTCAACATGATTGTGTAACTGTAATCAACAATTTCTTTCCTCGAGAGAGACTGGATTATTACACTAAACCCCAGGGACTGGATAAAGAGCCGAAACTGCCCCCAAAGTTGGCAGGCCCACTGCACAAAGTTATCACTACAACAAATCTTCATCCTGTCAAGGTAGTGTAGTGTTTATTGTATTTGCTTTTTATTTAAATACTAGAGGCCCAATGCATGGATTCCTGCTCTGGTTGTGGTCCCTCAGCCTGGACTACGCCCTCTTGCAATCCAGGACCCCTCGGGGGATGTTGGACTGCCTGTTTTGGCCTGATCCCCGCCTGGCCCGAGGGATGTAGCAGTGTGGGAAGCAGCAGGCAGCCAGGGAGGAGCCCGAGCCGGGCTCAGCGCTTGGCGCTCAGTGCTAACTGCTTGCCGCTCACTCCTAATTGCTTGCTGCTCACTTCTTACTGCTCACTCCTTAGCTCCTTAGCACTGCCATGGAGGCTGGAAAGGCTCCCGCCACCGCTCCTGCGCTTGCCAGCTGTGAGCCCAGCTTCTAGCTGAGTGGTGCTCCTGCTGTGGGAGTGCACTGACCACCAGGGGGCAGCTCCTGGTTAAGCGTCTGTCCCCTGGTGGTCACTGTGCATCATAATGACTGGTTGTGCCATTGTAACAGTCACTTAGGCTTTTATATATATAGACTAGAGGCCCAGTGCATGAAAATTCATGCACTGGAGGGGGGCCCTTCAGCCCGGCCTGCCCCCTCTCACAGTCCAGGAGCCCTCAGGGGCAGGAAGTGACCCGGTGGTCAGGGGAAGGTGATGCCCCATCACACCTCTGCTGCTGCCACTGCTGGCAGCGCAAGCCTCGGCCAGCCCTGGTTACCTGAGCCTCAGGCGGTCCTGGGTGGCTGGGCAGCCACCATCTGAGGCTTGCCTGCACCTCGGCCCAGCCCTGGGGGGCTGAGGGGACTGGGCGCCGCCATCTTGTGGCTGTGGGTGCCGCCATTTTAGAGGGCGTGGCAGTCAATTAGCATATTCCCTCCTTCTTGGCTATGGGCACCACCATCTTTGTGAGGACATGATGGCCAATTAGCATATCCCCTCTTTATTAGATAGGATTGCTTCTAAGCTGCTCTTATATCTATCTATATAAAACCCTAATATGCAAATCGACTGAACAGTGGAACTACTGGTTGTCGGGTGGTGGGGCCAGCCAAGGCAGGTGCCAGCGGGCAGAGGGAGGTGACCTGCGATGGCAGTGGCAGGATGATTGGGGGGTGGGGCTGGTGAGTGGGTGGCTCCAGGCCACCAGCCAAGGCAGGTTCCAGTGTGGGTCCCCTGATTGATCTGCTGGTTGCCCCACAGATCGGCCCTGATTGCTGGCCAGGCCTAGGGACCCTACCCTATATATTGGGGACAATCTCTTAGATTTAAAAATTAAAACCTGGCAAGGCTACTCTAACACTGAAAAAACAGGATGATGCAGTGATGACATGCATGGACTCTGGCTTGCACATTTTGTGGTTAGCCCTGATTCTGACACATAACTGTGTGACAAAGCCACTTACTTAATTTCTCTCTGCTTCAGTTTTTCCACCCATAAGATGGGGAAAATGGTACTACTGCCTCAGAAGGATCATGTTATGTACTACTTTTTATAACCAGGGCAAAAAAAACCGTAGCTGCCCATACAACAGCAAGATGCCTTTCACCTGTATGAAAATATGGTCACTGGTGCATGCAGTGTCACGGATGTGAGAGGGATGTCTGATTGCTGGTTAAGGCCTGTAAGCCAGCAGTCAGACATCCCCTGAGGGGTCCCGGATTGCGAGAGGACGCAGGCAAGGACTAGGGATCCCCTCCTCCCTCTGTGCATGAATTTCGTGCACCGGGCCTCTAGTAGGATCATATTGTCTTGGGTTGGGTTTTGTAGATGTAGAGCTTGCAATGGGCTCTTGTTCAGTTGATACAGTGAAGGAGTGCTCTCATTTGAAACCTGGAGCAGAGTGAAGACAAGAGGAAGAAAAGCTAGGCAAAGAGGTGGATTCAGCTGAAGCCTAGCCTCCGCTTCATCTCACAGGGAGCTCTGCACTGTTAATGGCTCCGGAGAGGCAGGGAGCCAGGCTTTCTCATCAGTCATTGGCTGAGGCCTGTGCCCGGAGGGAAAGGAAGGCCTCCCAGATAGTGCCAAGTCAGGTGGCTCCCTTTGGATGAAGGTCCCTGGGGAAGGAGGCAGCTCTGAGCCCAAAGCAGCCAATACTCCCAGCAGCAGGGACCTGGTGCACAGGCCTGGTAGACAGGATCTGGGTGGGGCACCAGCAGCATCCACTATAACTGGCCTTCTATGAAATGTTCTGACATGTAATCATGAGCACATTTTTTAATGCAAGTACCTATTTGATGACTTTATGTAATACAGTTCTTAGGTTAAATCACACA
The DNA here is from genome assembly GCF_027574615.1 of Eptesicus fuscus. NCBI lineage: Eukaryota > Metazoa > Chordata > Mammalia > Chiroptera > Vespertilionidae > Eptesicus > Eptesicus fuscus. Next base: position 17,929,762 of record NC_072486.1, read on the forward strand.
GATTTTTAAACTTTGTCGACCAACCCAGAAGTTCAAATGGCTTAGCTGGGGAAACTTCAAGAGCTGTTCTGAACTATTTTCACTGCTGTTTTCTTCATATTCTATATACAGCCTTTCTGTTTGTTTAGAAAATAATGTTTAATCAAGCCAAATGAGTATCATTTCTTTAACGAGTCATTACAGAAAACTCCATGTGTGCTACAGTAAGGCTGTCCTTTATCAAATTTCAGTGTCTGTTGTAGTTTTCATTCATAATGTATAGATTTGATAGTAATTCAGAGCTGTTTGGTGAGCAGGACAGTACGTTGGGTCAAAAATTGAGGTTTTCCCTTAATACAAGGTGTTGCTATACTGTAGTGAAATAGATTTCCTTAGAAGCCTATTACAAAAGAGGAATCTGTGGAGTAAACGGAACACCATTAATATAAGTGAACAATTCTCATAAGCCTTTTTGATGGTGCACACTCATTTGAAGATATAAGTTCCAAATTGTATATAATCTTATTACTTTAGTGATGCATCCCTTTACTTATAGACTTTGAAGCTCAAGAAACAAATGAATGAACAAAATATACCTGTTATTTGGCCCTTCACCCCAATTAATTTTCTGGGCCATCAGTAGAGATGATAAACTAGCAGATCTTTCCTATAAGACTGACAAGTAGAGTCTATGCTCTTTTTATTTTCCAAAACTTAAATGTTTTCTGTAACATTCTGAAAAAAATACTAGAGGCAAACTTGTGATCCTATGTAGGCAAAAAAGAAATTCAGCTGTGAATCACATGTTTGCATTTCTACTGGAGAGTATGTGGGCCTTAGAATTTAATCTTTAACAAATATTTAGCCTCTTCTGATTCAGTAGTTCTTGTCCACCCAGCACACAGGTGGCAGCAACTACACCACCATGGCATTCTTTCTTTTGGCGGGGAGGGGGCAGGCTGGGATGAGAAGTGGGGTTTTTCCTAGGGATACAGTATTTCTCAATGTAGAGAATGTGTTGTTTTACAGAGCCTGTTGTCTCCCCTCTAGCCTGAGCATTATTGGACATTCTGGTTTAGATTGATTTGAAGAAGTTCCTGCATTTTTATGTTTGTTTCCACCCTCTTGAGACTGCAGTAATTTCAGTTGTACAATAATGGAATCTGTGGAATAATTTTTGATGTTTACATGGAAACTAGTCTCTCAGAATTAAATGTCCTAAGAATTATGGCACCTCCAATTATTTTGAGTAAATCAGATTAAGAGCATATTTATACAGGTAATAAATTATAAAAGTATATAAACTGAAATAGCCTTCATTATATTTTTTAGAGCATTTGGTTTTATAAGAGCTACTATTCTATGATTATAGTACCTTCCTTCAGAGCAGACCTAGCTTTTTATATGGATAAATGCTCTATTCACTTGAAAACCTTTCTTTTATCCACACTTCGGATAATAGCTACCCAGTTGCTTTTGTGGTGGCCCATTTTCATTGCTTTACCCCTTTTCAAACTGGCATTGGTCTTCAAAGGGAGTCTTATAAAAATGTAATTAACAGCCACTCTATAAAGCTAAAGACATTTGAAAATACACACAGAAATCCTCAATACACAATTCATCCTTTTGCTACAGTACACCCGACACAGCTACACAGCATTGAGGTTAAGTGCCTGCTACAGTAATAAGGATGTTTGTTTTCAACAGGGACTTGGGGAATTGTGCTGCTGCCCAGAATACAGAGGTTAGGAAGGAGAAAATCAGGTTCACAGGAAAAATGACAAGAGTTGAACAGGGCCTCTCAGTGGTTAGAAGGCAGATATGCACAAGTGAGCCCATTTTTTATTGTTAAATGATTTTTAAGCCCAGAATTGTTCAAAATGAAAAAAAAAAAAATTTCAAAATGCTGCTATCTAAACATATTCTAAGGTAGCCATTCTCTGGGAGATGAGCTATATCTGGTTTTTATACCTGTAAGAATATATTTATTTCTTCATAATAATTAATAATAAGGATTTTCTTTATAATATATTAATTTATAACATCACAGAGATTAAAGGGAGCAAACTAGTTCCAGTATTATCATTTTGTGTGCAGCTATGTAAATGTTTCTGTAAGCTCATGGTAGAGCTGTGGTGATGTAACATTTTTTGTATATATTGCTGTATATTACGAAATAAATGAAGCCTAATACCTTAACAAAAAAATTCTGTTTGAGGTTTTTTTGAAGATCTTGGTTTAAGATCCTATGCTTTCATTATAAATGCTATATACAAAAGTATTGAATAAACATCTCCAAATGATTGTCGTTGACTGCAGAAATATAAATAACTAATTCATGCGTCTTCACTACCACAGTTAAATTTTGATATGTGTTATGGTAGGGGAAGTTGTCAGCAAATTTACCAATGGGGATTCTGATTATACTTGTTTCATGAACTCTAATAATTGATTATTGAGTGCTATATTTTAAGTAAAATACAAGATTATATATTAATGTAGTAGTGTAAAAATAGTTTTAATTTTACAAGAACACTTAATCTACGTATATAAAACTTCCAAGTAGGAGGCTAGGCCCATGTTTTACTTAAGTTAACAAATTATCTTTCTTCATGTCTGCCTGTATTTTACTTAAGTTAACAAATTATCTTTCTTCATGTCTAAAGAAAAAGATCTAATTCATGAAATCTACTGCCTGTTCTTCCCTAACATTTACATTATCTGGGATAGGTATTTAGCTGTAACATGTTGGTTAACAAATACTGACTTTCTGCTCAGTGTATGCAATTGTGCCCATGTTACATACATGTTTACATTACTGTTATGACAGTGGATTTTTACAGCTGTTTTCTGCAGAACTACAGCATGTTATCTACCCTATAACAAAGACGGTAAAAAAAATACTCCTCACTACACTAAGTTTAAGCTTAATTTGGGCATATATGGGAAGTTTGGGACTCATAAAGCATCAGATTTAATTACTCTAATATTCCTCCTTTTAAAGCTATTTTTGCTTTCCTTTATTTTCATTATTGTGGATGCTAGAAGATATAGGGAAAATCTCCACAGAGAAATGTAGTTAATCAGAAAATAATACATCTTTCATTTGTAGGCTAATTTCTATAAAAATGTCATTTCCTTAAAATTAGTAAGAATTAATGAGAGTTGTAATTCTTTTAGCCATGATATTCTAAAGCCCTCAGTGATGTTAACTAAAAGAAGTGGTCACCTATATATAAAGGGTGTGCAAATATACCATTTTTATCTTTAGTAAAAGTACTTTTAACAGATACTGAAACCATGACTCTGAGTAGCCAGCTAACACTGTAGATGGCAGCTCACGTAACTTTGACATAAAGAGTTCAAAAGGTTCCAAAACATCAGAGTCCTTCTGTATTAGTTTTGTAACTTTGATCAAGGCCACTTGCATTCTAATTTGAATTAATGTAGTAAGTCTGTAGCTGTAAAAAAGACTTTCCTTGGTAATCTTTGGAAATCAACTAAAAGTGACTAATTTTTATACAGAAAAGTCTCACTAGAATTTCTTCTAGATCGTGATGCTTATAAATGAGAACCCTCTGCTGGCAGAAGAAGCAGCTCTGAACAAGTGCTACAAGGTGATGGATTTGATTTGTGAGAAATGTATGAAGCAAAGTGACATGAATGAAGTACTGGCTATGAAAATGCATTACATCAGCTGCATCTTTCAAAAATGTATTAACTTCTTAAAAGATGGAGAGAATAAATTGGATACTCTGATCAAAAGGTACTGTTTTTACAATGCCAGGTATAAAATACACTCACATAGAATGTTTTATTATATGAAGTCTCGTTATAGATTTAAAGTTTAAGTATTTTAGTAGCAGTTTGTTACTTTTGGGATCACCTTCAGTCTGCAAGAAACAGGGACAATTTTATACTTAGACTGTAGAATGATTATTCTGCTCTGTGCTCTCTATAGTGCTTTGTTATCCCCCATTAAAGTGAGGAATCTGAGGTGTGGAGAGGTGAAATAGCATGCATAAGGTCAGACAGCTACAAAGCAGCCCCAGTGCAAATGTGAGGACAGGTGTGCTGTGCATAGGTGGTACTCTGGATTCGTCACGCACGGCACTCCGTGTGTCTCCATTACTGTACCTGGGACAGCTGTATGTTACCTTTGTTCTCTAACCACCAGGGATCAAGTTCTCCTAGTTTTCCCGAGAAAAAGTGAACTCAGTCAGAAGGGTGTGACTTGCTGAGAGTTTTCATTCTTTGTACAAATAACTGACATGGTAATAAGTAACTAGCGAGTCTGATAGCGGTGTTCCCTGTGCTTTATGGCAGGGGTCACTTGCATAAATACCTCTCCAGGCACCTATTGCTGACAAGGCCTCTCCTGACTGGGAGGCAGAACAGCAGTTTGAATCAAGCCTAACCATGATTTAAAGAGACGATGACAAACTTAAATAGCCAAGAAGAAGCTATTAAAAGTTCATGGGTTAAACTGGGAGGAAATGCTGAGTGATCCAACTCCAATTACTGTTTGAAAACTATCTTTCAGCTTATTAAAAGGCCGACCTTCGGATGGCTTTCCGATATATCAAGAAAAGATCATTAGAGAAAGTATCAGAAAATTTCCTTACTGTGAAGCCACACTCCTCCAGCAGCTGGTGCGAAGCATCGCTCCCGTTGAAATTGTAAGGCTCTTATCACTAAGTTCGCTCCAGCAGGAAGACCTAATCAGCATATTTTGTACAATGAGAGGCAGGTTCTCTTTAGCATTAATTAAATATTTAGTAAGAGGAATTGTTATTTTAGAAAAATTTCAAGAACAAATGTGGAGATAGGTTTTCCGGTTAACCCTGTTTGTTTATCCATTTCCCTCCTCTGATCCTTTTCTTCCATTTATATCTTGTGGTTTAATAAATAGTAATTCCCTATGTCAGAGTCTAGGTGGTTATAGTGATCTTCATTTTAAATACCTCTGTGAACCTGGAAAGGTGGATACACATCTGCTACATCATACAGAAACACAGATGTTCACGGTAGTTTGTGAAAAACTAGGACAAGGTCCTGCACTAGATGAAAGTAGGAATTGATTGTCCAGGTTGATGGTTTTGGATGGAATGGTGAAGGGATGAGGCCTGGCTCATTGTATGTCCTGATAAACTATCTTACAGTATGTTCCAGCTTCTTATAGTCTACCTTACTGCCTCTGACTTTATAAATTTTCCATTCTAAAAAAAGAAATCTATTTATACTTTGCAGCTATGGGAAGTAAATTTTAACTTTATCTGCTCTTTAAAGTACTTATTGCCCTTTTGTCCTATATTTATTTAAGCAGTATTTCATAGGACACTTCCTGCCTTCACTGTTTTGAATAGGTTTCTGTTCACCTTTTCTATACAAGTCATGCTTTTATACATTTCAGTCAAATCCTTTATCAGCCTTAGTCTATTAGGTAAGAAATTGATCCTGACACTCGTCCCATCCATGGCTTCCTCCCTTCCAGTGGCAATGTCGCTTCTTCTCTGCATCCGTAGGGTGTTGTATCGTTTTCAGTGAGAAACATCAGGACTAGAAATGGGTTCCAGGTGCTCCTTTTACATTAAGACTTCACCTATTCTGAATCACGAAATAAGAGAGACCTGCACAGACAAGATGATTTCATGAACCTCATGCGCTGATTAATGCATGAGAGCTTGCCGTGATTTCCCATAGAGATGCTTTATCCTGTTTTATATACTTGACTATTTAATGCTTAAGCTTTTGGGAGATTAAAGTTAGCTAGTTATAAGGGTGGTTTATTAATCATGAATGTGTTCGGCTGTGCATATCAAAACTCGAGCTAACCATAATTAAATAAATAAGGACTTATTTATTTATTTACTTAGAAGCCCCAAAGTAGGCAGACCAGATCTGGCCCAGTGGCTCAAAAATAAATAGATTGGGGACCCAAACATTTTCCCATGCAATATTCTTTTGTGTAGATTTTCATACTCATGCTTATGGCCTCATGGTTGCAAGGCATCTGATGCTCTTTACCCAAGCTCACATTCCTATCCCAGGCAGGCAAGAAAGGAACGGGGCCTATAGCTGGGAAGCCGGCTGTCCCAGAACCCCGCTGCCTGTGCTGCATGACCACTCTTGGCTGCACAGGAGTCTGGGAAAGAAGTACTTTTGGCTGGTCTAAATACTGCTGCTGCAAACAAAATTATGCTTCCATTAGTAAGGAAGTTGGGAAGATGATTAGCAGATAAACAACTAGCAATGGCTGCTATGGGGTATTTCCAGCACTAACAAGTGGTAGTTGACATTCTGCCTTCAAGGAGGAAAACAGAAAAACTAAAAATAGCCATCCAGAGTACTTTAAAACAAAGTCAAAGCAGGTCAGTGTAGGGGTCAACAATTCATCTTAGCCCTGTATCATAGAATATCGTAGTTAGAGTTGATGGAGTATACTGATTGTTTATCCTAGTGATCTGAGTCATTGAGAGGAGGTTTATTAATAAAGTAGGATTTAGTGCATTTTAGAAAATTTTCTCTTCAAATTTTTTTGTTCTTTAAGTTATATATTCTGCTCTCTGGAAAACTACTTATCTGGAATGCCTGTGGTTGTGAGTGTCCCAGATAGCCACTGTTCACTTCCTGATGGGTTTTGTGATATTGCAAGTTTATAAGCATTGAAGCAATGCTAACCTTTGTTCATAACATGGTGGTTCTTTGGCTGGCTCCCATGGGGGTCACCTCTGGCCCCTCTGACAGTGCTCATGCCAGGGCCCTGCTGCAGAGGTTTTGATTCCCTCTGCCTAGTGTGGAGTTCTGGCTCTGTCACAAAGTTCAGCAGGAAGTGTGACGCGTGGATACACTTGAGAAATGTTGCTCCAGCCTTGTAACAGATTATACTGTTAAAGCTATTTGCTTTATCAATTCATAGCGTATGTCTTAACTTCTGGAAGGCTAGCCAAGGTCTCTGATTTTATAGGGTACTCTGGATACAGTATCCTGTTTGTTTTTAGTCTGACTGTCTTCCATGGGTGGAGCTTTGGAACCTAAACAGATTCTTATTTAACAAGTAGATGACTAGATTTTATATAGCAAGCAAGAGTTCTTGTCATCCAGTAATGACAAGAAAGATTCCATGTGGTTACTCAGCTGTGTCATCAATTTTTTTCTGAAGCAATAGTTCAGATTAACAGCTACTTTTGAGGCAAAAAAATCACATGGACTAATAAGTATTTAGTATAACATTAAGTACCAGTAATTCTCAAACTTTTAGAGTATTTCAGAATTATCTGTAATAAAGCAGGTACATGGACCACCATATCTTTAGAGATTGTAATTTAGAAGGTATGGAATGGCGGAGTGATCTGAATTTTAAGCAAGTTCTCTGATGCACACCATCATTTGAGCATAACTTCCATAGACCTTTATTCCTGGTAAAATATATTAACTTAAATATCTAGTATCTGAGGTTTCATTTCACCTATTTTTTCTCGCCATTTACACTCTTTATTCCAAAAGAGAATTCTTAGCACTTTAATATAAAAGAGAACCCAGTCATTATTATTTGTTTTCTGAAGGACCACAACAATTTCAAAATGAGTGCTACTTTAAAATACTTCTTAAATCTTTTGAATATTTCATTTGACTACCTTGAGTATACAGAACAGTGTAAAACAATGTTCTAAGAAAATCCCACTGAGTTCATTGTCCTATATCTGAAATCTTTGTGGGCTTATTGGATAATCATAATTGAAAAAACTTTTATTCTAGAAGAGGGCCAACTTTTTCTCTGTGAATATTTGGAGCCATGACTTACCTCCCATATACTTTATATAGAAAATGGTATAATCAAAAGGGCATTTATCATTTTGCCACGATGAAGTCGATGTAGTCGCTAACCTTAATGACTTTGTCTCTTGTGTGTCTGCTTCTAGATAACGTTGTTCATGAAGTGTCATTTCAGTAATCTATCCATGGTCATTTTAGAGAGTTTTTTCTCTTCTTTATACCCATTCTAGGGTTCTGATCCCACTGCGTTCTCTGTACTTACTCAAGCCATCACTGGTCAGGTGGGTTTTGTGGATGTTGAATTTTGTACCACCTGTGGAGAAAAGGGAGCGAGTAAAAGATGCTCAGTATGCAAAATGGTAAGAATGAAGTTTTTTGAAGTTCATTGACATCTGATTTAGATTTCATCCAAGTTGATAATTGATTTTTAGTATTCTGTAAATATAATGATTGATATTAATTTTCTAATAAATTCTAATACATTAGATATAAAATATTTCATCTAATACTGAAAAGTAATTTGGAAGAGAGCTAAGGATAAGTGTAGTTCTGTGCCCTATCTTCTGCCAAATGCCCAGACTGCCCCGACTTCTGGGCTGACCACCCCAAAGAAGAAAAGGATGTGAATAAATGAATGGATATGAGCAAATAAGAGAAAAGTCATACAGAGCGGACCGAGGCTGTGCAGAGAGTCTAGAATAAGACAATTCATAAGTGAACAATCTTAAATATTCTGATATTGACTTGAACTATAATCTCTTTATCAGCTCTTCCTTATAAAACTATGACTTCCTTTTGACTGTTACCAATCTTTAAGCTTTCTGGACTATACTACCTACTTCTGCCAAAATTATCTTTGTAAAGATAATTCTTTACAGTAATATCTGCTTGATGTGTTTTTCTTCCATTCAGATATTACACACATGCATGTGTCTGTACATTCACTTTACCCTGTAGATAATGTTAATTTCTTGTTGTTTTAAGGTTGACATTCTTCTGTACCCCATTATATTCTGTTGTAACCTACTTCTCCTGCCTCATCTCCTTTAATTTCTTACTTCTCTGAGTCTCAGTTTCCTTATGTGTGAAATGGGCTAGAGTTGTGAAAATTAAATGAGACCATCTATATAGGCTAACTATTGTTGCATATAAAAACACTCCAAAATTCCGTATTTAAAATAACAATCATTATTTCTCCCATGTTTGTGGTTGGCTGAGCTCAGCCAGGAACATTCTGTTTCATGTAGCTCATCCTCCTTGGACTAGCAGGCCTGGCCGAGCATGTTCTCGTGGTGATGGCAGAAGTATAAGTCCGCAAATAGAAACACATATGAGGCTCTTGAGGTCTAGCCTTGAAACTGCCATGCTATCTCATTCCTTGGGCCCAAACAAGTCACATGGCCAAATTTTAAGTCTGTTTTCCTCTCCTTCAGTAAAAAGAGCTTTGCAGTCACATGGGAAAGCGTATGGATGCAGAACTAGGGCCAGTAATACAACCTACAACGCCATTTATGTTTAAGGGGCTACTGAAATGCTTGGCATATTATCTTGCCAAAGTCTAAGCTTCATTTACTCAAAACTCTTGTTGTCCTTGAACATGTCATTTACTTCCCCTTTCCTGCATTTTTGTACAAGATAGCCCCTACACTTGGAATGCTTTTCCCATTTCTTTGTCTACTGACTCCTCCAGCTAGAGTGAGTCATTGCTTCCTCTGTGTTCCCCTTGCTGTTACATCCTGTACTAGGCCGAGTTTCTGACTCCCTACATGCAGCCTCATCCTGCTCTTTTTTGACTGTAGCTTCCTCTTGGACAACAATTGCACTGTACCAATTCAGGCACATAGTAGGTTCTCAGATAAATCATTTGTTAAAGAGTCTTTCATAGACCATTTGTTATATATCCATTATTATAAAGTGTAAGCTAAAAATTACAAATATCAATACACATGCACACATCATGGTTTCAAAACAAAGTGTAGAAAACTTAATATTTTCACAGCGAGGTTCTTGGTTTAATGTCATAATGGAAAAATCCTGTAGTCATAGCTCTTAAATGCAAATAAACCTACAATTGCTTTTCAGGTAATATACTGTGACCAAACCTGCCAGAAAACACACTGGTTTGCACATAAGAAAATCTGTAAGAATCTCAAGGACATTTATGAGAAACAGCAATTGGAGGCTGCCAAAGAAAAGAGTGACGAGGAGAACAGTGCGTATATAAAAGCCGACCTGGCACTGCTGCTTAGTGGGGAGGGAGTGATGGATGATATGAACAGGGCCCCCAGGAACTGAGTTTTCTCTAGGGCCTAATGAAGCTTGGGTGACCAGTATAAGGATCAAACTTCTGTGTGGTCTCAAATGTGTTCCTGTTTTGAATCCCTGCTTTTGGGCAATAATTTATAGGATATAGTCAGCCTAGGTGTCACTGGAAAACAAAGGACATGAAATTCTGATTTTATTCCACATTCTGCTTTCTGACTGCCCTAGCACTCTTAATGAGTATTTACTTACATTCTGCTCACAAAGCATTTTAAGGTCTTTGAATAAGGGAATAATTAAATCTCCCCTAATGGCTAACCAAGTATTTCAAGATTAGAAGCCTTTAAATTTCTTAATTTAAAAACTGCAGATGAAATTAGAGCAGATTTATGAATTCCAATGGAATTGCAGATCTAATAATGCACAGGTTATATTTCTCTAAGTGTCAGAACAGTGAGTTCCATAGTATTTTTCCTCTCCCTCCCTCAAAAATGTATGACTTACCTTGGACAGAAACAGTGAATTGTTTCAGCAACATAGGGGAGAACTGCCCCCACTCCTGTGCCAAACCCCAGAGTATATATCATGCATTTTACGGAGTGCTTGTAGTTTTAAAAGGTTGCCCAAGTGACTTTGATACTAAACACTTACTCCTTTCACCCCTCAAGGGACCATGTCCCCTTGACCACTTAGTTGAGAAACACTATTAGTGGGATTGCATAATCTGTAAAAAATTAAATCTAATTTGTATAAGTAAACTGTAAAGAAAATAGTCAGGCTTTCTGATGGCCATGCTTTTGCCTGTTTTCTGATGAAACCTGGATCCTATGTGGCGAGGACAGCGACTAACAACTGGTCATGTTCTATACAAGTTGTGAGAGACAGATTGTCGCCAATGTGGGAACTCCCAGTTGCTAAACATCAGCACAGCCACACACGATTCTAAGTGTTACAAACACCATTATTTGCCACAAATGTGGGATAGGTTTTACTATCCCTGACTTTGTAGGTAAGGAAACAACTTTGTACAGACAGTAACCCACAGACATCAAGTTAATTCATGGCAAAGCTCTATTCCAAAGCAGACTTTGTCAGATCCCAAACAACAGTCCTGATTTCAAGGCCTGGCTTTGGAGCCAGAGTCCTGAGTTCAAATGCCAGTTTTGTTGCTTTTCTAGCTGTGGAACTTTGAGCAAGTTAGCGAACCCTCTCTTCTCAGTTTCCCCACCTGTAAAATAATGATAATAGAGATAATGTCCCTCATGTGGTTGTAATGAAGATGAAATAATACACGGAAAGTGAAAGGAAAATGACTTTTCTTTTTAGCAGATGGCAAACTCGATGTCGATTCGAATGGTGTTAACGAAGAGCAGCCAGAGGCGGGACCGGCAGTGCCCCAGGAGGACAGCGATGCTAAGGGTTCTGAGGAAGGGGAGAAGGCCTCTCTGCAGTGTGATGCTGGCTTGGAGTGCTCCCAGGAGGCTACTGCAGGTCCACTGGCATCTGAGGAGTAAAAGCCAGAGCACGTGCCAGCACGGACGGCCCTCACCCTGCAGGGGCAGGAGAACTCGTGGGATTGTCCCCATTGCCTGTGACAGCGCAAGGCACCGTGGCAGGATTTCCTAGAATAGATGCTTGCCAGCAAAGCTGTGTTTACCATGCCCTAATTCCCCCTGATTTCTGTTCTATAATTTGACAGATATTCCTATGGGAAAAAAATAATTTTCAAAATACAGGAGAAACATTTCTACTTCCTTTTGGAGCTCAGCTTTCCAGCAGTTGTTCTCAAAGGGGAGAAAGTCCCCTTAAAGAAGAAATAGAGGCTCCAGGAAACAAAGGGTGAAGTCAGACAGGTGTAGGAGAGAGGAGATTTTTGAGAAAGAAAAAGTTATAGCAACAAAGATGGGTAGTTAAAAAAATAACTTTTGTGTGAATAAAATGCATATAAATAGCATTTACAATAGTGAAGTTCTATGTAGTAGGATATAAGGAATAAAGAAAGGCTGTGTGTTTAAAGATCTCTGCCAGAGTCCAGCTAATTATAGTTTTCTATAGAATTATCCTGAGCAGTCTGAACTGTATGTACTTCCTGCAGTGGCGTCTTATGTACATACAGTGTCTGTACCTTCAGAAATACCAGGTTCCCAGGAGGCACTAAGGCATCGCCAGAGCTATCTCAGCTTATGTAGTAAAAGGTATTTTTTACTAAATAATGACTAAACATAGTTTCCACAATTGTAAAACTAATTCATGTGCCATATTCCACTTGAAAGGTTGACTTTTATCTTCCTGCTTTTCATGTGGCCCTTCCTGTCCAGAAACTGATTTATAATTGTCCTTTATAAAATGTTCCGGCATCAGTTTTTAGAGTGCAGTATTTAAACATAGTTAAGAGTGTGATGGCTAAAGACAGCGCCGTGTTACATAGTTTCTTGTGTTAATTGTAAAATAAATTGTGCCTATTAATATAACCAACTCACATCTTGTTTCATAGTTTATTGTTCAGGTGGCACATATTAGAAAACAGCAAATATTAGAAAACTTAGCAAATATTGGAGACCAAAGTAGTAATTGCTTTTTGTTTGTTTGTTTTTAACTTATTGATTTGAGAGAAGAAAAAAAACAAACACATCGATTTGCTGTTCCACTTGTTTATGCATTCATTGGTTGATTCTTTTATGTGCCTTGACCAGGAATCAAACCAGCCACCTTGGCATATCAGGATGTTGCTCTCACCAACTGAGCTACCTGGCCAGGGCCAATAATTGTTTTAATATGTACAATTGCAAATAAAACAACTAGAATTCTCACTTCACTTCACTGATCAAATTATTCTATCTTGCTGGTTCTCTCTTTCCTTAAAACACATACATCTTTGGAGCATCCTATACCATGCTGCATGTGAGTAAACTTGTTAAGTGGTTAGGGATGCAGCAGGCAGAGTTTGTCTGAACTTGTCAGTCATGACAAGCCTCCCTTCATCAAGGTCCCTCATCTGCACACGGGAAACCTTGGATAGTAAAATGTCCTCCCAGGCTGCCCTGGCCCACAAATGTGTTTCTTACCCGAGGTCCCCGATTTTTAATTGTTGTTTTGGATTTGTGTTGACATCATTCTGTATTACTATCATGGCCCCTGTCTTTGGATACCATGGAGAGTTACTAAAAAAAGCAGAAGGAAATAGGAAAATCCAGAAATGTGGCAATGCAGAGATAAATTTCTTCTTCATTGAAATGAAGGTTGATATAAATTGGAAATCTAACACAGCTATAACTGACATAAATAGGAACTTGGACAAAGAGGACCTCACATATAAACTGTATCAGTATCAAAATTTTTCATGAATGTATTTCAGGAAAGGGGTGGTCAGAAAATGGGGTTTAAGAGAAAATGAGATTGGTTCTGGTTATAATCCTTTGTCACAAATAACCAAAAATAGATGTTTCCATTATAATACCATCAAAACAGGTGGTTAGTCCAGTAATTTTTTTAACCATGTATATTATTTTCAATACTAGAGGCCCGATGCACCAAATTTGTGCACTGGTGGGGAGGGGTCCCTCAGCCCGGCCTGCGCCCTCTTGCAGTCCTGGACCCCTCGCTCCTTACTGCCTGCCTGCTAGCTGCTCCTTAGCGCTACCGCTGCTGCTGTGCTTCCCAGCAGTGAGCCCGGCTTCTGGCTGAGTGGCACTCCCCCTGTGCATTGACCACCAGGGGACAGCTCCTGCATTGAGCATCTGCCCCCTGGTGGTCAGTGCACATCATAGTGACCAGTCGTTCTGGTCATTCTTCCGTAACGGTCACTTAGGCTTTTATTATATAGATGCTATTAAGAAACATCTCAAAAATAGAACCTGTAGGATTAAGCATAGTCTTATTATTCTAATATATCTTAATTAAAAGCACCCTCTCAGTTGCATCTTCCATTTTGTAGAGTTTTAGGTTATATAACTAAGGATCATGTCTTTTCTATTTTGTGATTCTCCCCAAATACTGTGTTTTTCAATTTCAGACACTTAGTAGCCCTTCATTATTGAATAAAATGTTCAGTATTGAGTGTATTTTAAAGCAAGTCTTTTCATTCAAATGAAATATTTAAAAGGAGATTAAGTAAAAATTCCTAACCATATTTTTGTAATTGAAATACATTTTTCATCCTTTTCAGTGATTATAAACTTAAAAATACCACACTACACATTCTTTGATTACTATTTTAGTGGTTAATCTGGAAATTACAATATCCCATCCTTAAGCTTATTACAAATCTAATTAAAAATTAATACTTATGCAACTCATGGACCAGCTTAAACCTGATCCTGTTTAAATATGCATTTCCATCATGAAATGGATTGTTGCTATACCCAGCCAATGTTACTGCTTGGTGAGTCTGATACACTCAGCTCCCAAGGAGTAGCTTTGATCAAACTGTTACTTGATGGCTAATGGCCTGGCTCTCAGTTCTAGAAGGGATGCAGTAGCATGTCAAGAACTAACTCAACAGTGACTAGTTCTCTGCCGCTGATAAGGGACCTTATTCAGGAACCCTTGAAGACTGGACTGTGACTCTCAGAGCTTGCCAGACACCTCACAAGGCATCCTTACCTCCAGTAATATTTCTAGCACCATGGATTATGCGGGGTTATTACTGTATTGCTTATCTATTACTGTGTAACCGGTTACCCCAAAAACTTATTAATTTGAAGCCTCAATAAGCATTATCTTACACAGTTTCAGCCAGCCAGAAATACAGGAGCCACTTAACTGGGAGGTTCTGGCTTGGGGTTTCTCAGGAGGGTGCAGAGCAGCTTCCGGCCAGGGCTGCAGCCATCTGAGGCTTTAACTGGGTCGGGAGGGTGACTTGCAGCTCACGTGGCTGTTGGTGGAAGGCCTTAGGTGCTCCCTGGCTTTGGGAAGGAGGCCTCAGGCAGTTCCTCAGAGGACTGCCTTAGTGTCGGCACACATGGCCGCTGGCTTCCTGCAGTTACATTATCTAGGAGAGAGAACAAGAGAACATTTTGATTCTTTCTATGACCTAATTTGGAAGCCACACCATCATGTGTGCCTTGATATCAGCCACACACCCACATCAATGCCAAACACCGTTTCTCTCAGCTGTCACCTTCTGCCAGGGAGCACATCGGAATTGCAGACTTTGGCTGTGCACAGGCTCTGAGGGGCCTGCAGGTAAAAGTTGGTTACAGGTTCTCATGGACAGCTCACTGCTCCCGCCAGGGCTCTTGTCTCCTGCCCAGGCTGATTTCAGCCCCCTTCTACAGTCAGGGTGAGGCACAAGTAGGTTTTCAGCTGTGAGTATGCAAAAACAGTTTAATCTTGTATTACTACTTACTAAGTATTGTATTGTTTTCCATATGAACAACTGTAAACCGAATGTTGCCGCACCCTCTAAATCTATGTAACAGAATGTGATGGTTCTAAGCACCAGCAAAGGGGGAGATGTTACCCTGCTTTTTATAAGCTTTTGATCATTGCTCTTTGTCTTAGCTAGAGACAACCAGTGATGTGTGTGAGTTACCTTAACCATCGGTTTTGTGTGTCAGTCCCACGCAACTGCTGAAAGCTTTTCTAGTTTCTCCTTCCACTGGTAGCATTCTTGTGGCTAGGCTAAGCTCAGACGATTAGCCCACATACAAATGACCAATGCCTCCAAAACAGCACACTGGATTAGTGAATTGTGGTACAATCACACCATGCAATACTGTACAGCAATGAGAACAATAGAGTTACTGCTATTAGCAACAACATGGGTGAATTTTATAATGCTGAGTAAAAGAAGCCAGACAAAAAATAATGCCACTTCTGTGATCTCATTTATATGCCTTTCAAAAACAGACACAATTCATGTACACTTTAGAAATCAGGACAGGAATTACTTTTGAAGTACGGGTAGTAATGAGTAATAGTGCTGGTGACAAGAACAAGGAGGCTTTTAGAGTGCTAGTAATGTTCTAGTTCTTGGTCCAGTTACATGGACGTGTTCATTGTTTGAAAATTTGCTGAGTCGAGCTCTTATAATTTGTATACATTTCTATATACACACTTCAATAAAAACATGACATCAAATGTGGGAATTTTTCATTATTAGCATTTATGTTTATATTTAAACTAGAGGCCCAGTGCACGAAATTCGTGCACCCTCTCCAATCTGGGACCCCTCGAGGAATGTTCGACTGCCCGTTACAGGGATGGGGCCATGGGGGTATGGCCAGCCTGGGTGAGGGGCTGAGGGCTGTTTTCAGGCTAGCCACACCCCCTTCAGGGTGGGGATCCCTGCTGGGGATCCTGGCCAGCTTGGGTGAGGAGCTGAGGGCTGTTTTCAGGCTGGCCATCCCCCCCACCCCCCCCCCCCCCCGGTGATCCAGGCTCCCAGCCCCTCTTTTTTTTTTTTTTTTTTTTCAGCACCTCCTTGAGCGGAGGCCAGGGCCAGCTGGAAGCAGGTATCTGGGATTTATTTATCTTCTATAATTGAAACTTTGTAGCCTTGAGTGGAGGCCAGGGCCAGCCAGGGCGGGCGGGAAGCTTGGCTTCCTCCATCACCAGGGGCAACCCAAGCCTCCTGCTCGCTCCAGCTCCATGGCTGCCACCATCTTTGTTGGGTTAATTTGCATACTTGCTCCTGATTGGCTGGTGGGTGTAGCGGAGTGATGGTCAATTTGCACGTTTCTCTTTTATTAGTGTAGACTAGAGGCATGAAAATTCATGCACTGGAGGGGCGGTCCCTTAGCCCAGCCTGCCCCCTCTCACAGTCTGGAAGCCCTCAGGGGTGGGAGGCGACCCAGCGATCAGGGGAAGGCAACGCCCCATCACACCTCTGCTGCTGCCACTGCCAGCAGCGCAAGCCTCGGCCTACCCTGGTTACCTGAGCCTCGGGTGGCCCTGGACGGCTGGGCAGCTGCCATCCGAGGTTTGCCTGCACCTCAGGCCGGCCCTGGGTGGCTGGGGGGCTGAGGGGACTGGGGTACTCCGGAGGCAGGCACGCAGAGCATCCAGGTCTGCCTGGGGGCGGGCCTGGCCTTGCTGCACGCCTGCTGCCCCAGCGGGGCTGAGGGGACTGGGCACTGCCATCTTGTGACTGTGGGTGCCGCCATCTTTGCGACGGTCAATTAGCATATTCTCTCTTTATTAGATAGGATGTTTCAAATAACGTCATACTAATAATGCTAATCACAGAGAAGTTTAATACACAACTGAAAACCACCAGGATTCCGAGAAATAACAGGGGTTATCTCAGTGTAATTGTGAGCATTTGAGCAGGTTTTGTGCCTTTGTCTTCAAGGTATTTTTCCTCCCGTTTGGGAACTGTGTTCCAGTTCAGAGAGGTAAAAGTCATCACTGATCTCTTCAAGGACCTGACAAAAACAGCATCTTCTGGATCATCAAATACAATTCTGAAAAAATGGCAATTATGTTAGAAAATGTCAATTAGATCAAAATGAATTTTTAGTTTAAACATATCAATGCCACATTTTCTATGGTGCCACTAACAAATACATTTTGGGCTCTACTGACAAATGACTTTCAGGAGAAGTAATGCTATTTTTAATATGTATATTGTTTATTTTAATAATAGAGGTTGTTTTTTTTTTTTTACCATATTTGGAATTAGCTATTACAGTTTAAGTCTCAAAAATGTATACATTCATGTTTTAAACAAGTGTTAAATGAAATGATTAAAATATTTCTAGATCTTGTATGTATATTAGTACTTTATATACATTTTATTGGAATATTTCCTGTATTATGCTATATTTTATAAATGTGCTTGGGGATAATATTTTTCAACACTGAATCAAAACAAAATTCCCAAGTTAAAATTAAAAGAGTAATGGTTTTTAAATTCATCAATATTCATGAATTTGAAATATTTTTCATAGTTTAATGAAGTATTTGCTTTTGAAAATGTAAATTCCAGTGAATATAAAATATTAGTAATTGCTGTCATTGGGAATATTTAGGGGAACAGTAAACAAGAAAGATAAAGGCTCTCATCTGTAATAGCTAATAATTATTAAGTTTTATTTTTTACAAATCCAATCACATTTTCATTTATTTTAGGTTATAAAAATAATATTAAAGTGTAAATATGTCAAATATGAATACATAGGTTGAACTCATCACAGAAAGATAGCATTTTTTTTCTATTGAAGAGATAGTCATTTTTATTAACGCATTAAAATCTATTTTGGGAAGTGGGAGTAATTTAGGGGGTAACAGAATTATGAAATAAATAATCCAATAATGAAGTTAAAGTTAAAATCACTTACTTGTCTACATTATTCCCAAGTACAAAACCTAAAAAAATAATTTCTAAATTAGTATCTTTCAAATGTTTACTTAGCATTTTAAAACAATTGAGCAATGCTGTAAAGAAAAAGTCAAGAGCTTAGGTCTCTAGTTTTCAAGCAAGCATTTCAATGAATAATCCAATCCATCAAAAAAACCTTCATACCAAACCCTACAATGAAACTTTCTCTTAGATATAGTGCCTTAGGTTTGTCTTAGGTTTTGAGGCAGATTTTTAAATGCAATATACATCTCAAAACTCTGAGGACAGAATGCTTAATCAATTTAATTAACAATAAGAATCCAAGTGGGAATTTTTATAATTGAGATACTGAGTCTTATGTACAGAAACTGATCCTTTTTTTTCTTTTTTTAGATAGTCACATGCATTTACAAGTGGAATAATAGACCAAATGAGGAGAAATATTTAGGGCAGTTTAAACCATTTGGATTCTTGGCATTAACTTCAAAGAAATGGAATAAACAAATCCTAGATCACAAGACTCTCCATCTTCCCTAGCTCTGGCGCTCAAAGGCTAGTCCTCAAAGCTTGGCCTTCTTCTGGTATCTTGCAGAGACTGTCATTGCGTTGTTTATTCCTCTTCAGAAGACCTAGCGCCAGGCTAGAGATGGAATGTAGCAGCACCTGTTAGGCCACCAAAGCCCACAGTGCGAGCTCTTGCCAGTCCATAAGCAGCAGGGAGTACGCCGCCTCGGCCTTCAGAGCGGAGCTGATGGCATCCTTCCCTTCACAAGTGCTGACTCAAGTCTCCCACAGATCAGAAAGCTGAAGCAAATTATTGTCCAAAATACAGCTTTGACTAGCAGCGATGGTGCTCGAACCTAGGCGAATCTGACCTCAAAACTCGTGCTCTTGCCTCTACACTTGTTGTTCTCTAACTGGAGAATGCACAGATCACGTGAAAGGCTAAAGCACAGCTTCCTGGGTCCCACCCTTGAGTAATTTCTAATGTAGTAGCTCTCATTTGGGGCAAGAATTAGCATTTGTAACCAATAGTTGTTAAGTGCGGCCGCTGCTGCTGGTGGTGGTGGTGGTGGTGGTTTGGGGACCACACTTGGAGAACCACTGCTCTACACTATATTCTTCTGCATCCAGAACATATCCTCCAGGCATTCCTTCTATTCTATGGGACATGCAGGGATGAAGCAACAAGTTAAATGAAACTTGGGGGAAACAATCATGCAAATTCTACATTGTTATAACTGGCCCGGTCTCTTAGAAAAGTCGTGGAAACAATTTTGGAATCAATTCTAAATTAAAAGAGATTAAAGGGCCATAACAGCCAACTGTAATGATGAATCTTGACTGAATTCTGGTTTGAAAAAGCAGCTATGGAAGCCATCTTGGAACTAGGAAGATTTGAATATGGATTACATATTCAATAATATAAATGTCACTTTTCTTAGGTGTGATAATGGCATTGTGGCACTATAGGAGAATGTTATTTTAAAATTTATAGGCCAAATTAGGAGTGAAATGTCATAATGTCTGCGACTGAAGTATTTAAATGATTCAACGATACTTTTATTTTTCCAGTTTACATAAGGCAAAGTATAAATGGAGGGTGGTGAATATGGCAGAATATTACTATTGAATATACATGGGCATATACAGGTGTTTAACATTCTTTCAATTTTGTCTATATTAGAAAAATATCACAATAGTTAAGGGAAAAGTCCCAATTTTGCCCTTATTTTTCTTCTTATTTTCTTGCTCTGTTTTAAATAATAATTTAGCTGGTTGTAAAATTCTTGGCTGACTATTACTTTTTCTTAGCATTTTAAAGGTATTAGATCACTATTTTCTGACTTCCATAATTGCAGTTGGGAAGCTTGTTGTGAATCTACAAATTATTCTTTTGTAGGTAAATTTACATTTCCTCTCTATTTTAAGATAATTTTGCCTTTGATGTGGATTTTTGTTATTAGTCGTTTATGTCTTTGGAATAATTTTGTCTGATGAATCTAAGGATTTATAGCATTTATCAAATTTGGAAAATTCTCAGCCATTATTACTTCAAACATTATCTTCTGCCCAATTTCTCTATTTTTTTGTCCCTTCAGGATTATTAAACTTATATTGAACCTTATCTTTCTAATATTTGCTTATCTCAACAGCTAATTTTCTATATCTTTCTCTCAGCTGCGTTCTGGGTAATTTCTTCAAAACTCTTTTCCAATTTCATATTTTCCCCTTTGTTTTTAGAAACTCTGTTCTAGAATGTATTTTCATTTTCAAATGTATGCTTGCAAAGTGTCATGAGGAAAAGGCTTTTGTCTTTGTATCTTTTTAAATCCCTCTTATGGTGCAGCAGCCACCTTATAACCATAAAGCACACTACACTTTTTTTTTTTTTTTTTTAATATATTTTATTGATTTTTTTACAGAGAGGAAGGGAGAGGGATAGAGAGCTAGAAACGTGATGATAGAGAAACATCGACCAGCTGCCTCCTGCACAACCCCCACCGGGGATGTGCCCGCAACCGATGTACATGCCCTTGACCGGAATCAACCTGGGACCTTTCAGTCCGCAGGCGACGCTCTATCCACTGAGCCAAACCGGTTTCGGCGATAGTTACATTCTTGAACACTAATGACGTCAATGAACTTTACACTAACCTAGAACCCTACCTTTGTACTTCTTTACTATGTGAGAAACATAAACCTCTATTTGTGTAAATCACTGTAGTTGAATTTCTGTTACATACAAGAAATTAATTCCAATTAATAAAACATCAGAATATATTCAACTTATACTTGCATATAATAACCAAAATATTAACTGCTTATTTCTGGATGGAGAAATTATGGATGATCTTTATTTCTCCTGAATATATTTTCTATATTATCAAAAACTTATAGCCTTAATTGGTGAAACTGTCTAGTGATAGTGGTATAACAACCGTAGTTTACTAACTGATCCCTTTATACTGTGCTAGATACTGGGGTAAGGAATTCAGTGTAATATCTCATTATTATTATATCATCTCATTTAATATAATATATATAAATGAAGATAAGAATTGCATATCCCTTTAATTTGACTAAATTAAAAATATTTGTTTCACTGTGTTGGTACTTAACTTATTATAAATTACAGTTATTATTATTATCAAATTACCCAAAAGTTGGAGAAATTATAATTTCTTTTTTTTTTTTGCAAAATACCTTTAGGTACCGTGTTGGCTTGTTTTCGCTTAAAAGGTGACCTAGGATTCCATGAGGCATCTGCTTTTCCTCTGAATGCGATTGATTGAACAATATGAGCCTTTTTATGGTTAAAAATGGTAATCATTGATCTTCTTTCTTTTTCTGTAACTTCTGATAAATGCAAAAGGTAATGTTATTGCATAGCATTAAAAATAGTTATGCAGAGTAATTCAAAACATATTTGAACACCTTAAAAAAGATAGGGTGTCTCCCAAAAATCGTATACACACATTTTGAATAATTATAAAGGCAGTGTTTATTAAAACACATTTCATTTTCAAAATTGAGCTAACAACTGTTAAAGTATACATTTTTTGGGGGACACCCTGTGTTTTTATCTGAATTATTATAAGTGAACATCCTGTCAAAACTAATTTGTGAAGGGCTATCAGTCATCGCCATAATCTTACAAGTGCCCAATATATGCCCCTCAGGTCACAGGCATGACCAACCCTAATGTCTCCCAGGCCCTTTCTAACACATCACCATGGATGACTGACATCACAACTCTGATACATCCCTCCTTTCCTCCGGGCTGTGGGAAGAGAAGGCATAAACATAAGGTTTTGATAAATCCTCATTAAGAAGGTGCTCAGTAATGAAGAATGTTCAAACCTAGAGACAGAAAGGTGAGTACACAGATTGATAAAGCAGGCCTCTAAGAATGTATAACTTAATGCACTGACCATTTTTGTAGCTTATATGAATCAGACATACTGGTTTATCTCCAATGCCTAAAGCTATATTCATAAAGAAGTTATCATTGATAATATGCATTTTAATATATATGTTTACAGAATTTCAAAGTACATGATTTTCAGAACTTAAATAGACCTTAAGAGATTTAGTCCAGTTCTCTCATTTTTGAAATAAGAAATTAAGGTACCAGTGGGTAAGTGATTTGGCATTCAACACACTAGTGTCCAACGCAGAATTCAGACACCTGTCCTCACACTCAATGAGATGACCTTTCCAAGACAGTGGTCAAGAGGCATACATTCCTGAAGTAGGGCAGGTTTCATAGAGCAAACCTTTCAATAAAAATCTTAAAACTTTCATTCACACAGAAATTTATTTTCAAACATATTCAACATTTTTAAACCACTGAATTATGACTGCCTCTCAAATATTTCTCTGCAAGAAAAAGGCGTCCTTACGATTTCGGTCAAGCAACTCTACTCCTGGAAGGTGGTAGATGATATATAAACGATACAGGTTATATTGGCAAAAAGGGTTCTGGTAGAGACCTGCAAAGATGTCAGATTTCAAAATTAGTTTCATTCATCACTTGATGAAATATGGACAGTCACAGGATGCATAGAAAACATAAGGATATGTTGAGCTCTGCTTCAGAGACCAAACCAACATCCTCAGCAAAACCTTCCTTATTCAGAGGAGCACTTACTTTTCCTACCTGTTCAATTCATTCATTCAACAAATATTTTGAGTGCTTACTGTCTGTGAGAAACTGTGCTAAATGCAGGGGACATATCGTTGACCGAAATCTACCACACGTGAGAACACTTTTAACACATCCTTAAGCTAATTAGTCAGGAAGAACTGGCTATCAGGGGTCTTAATGCTGCTCTTTATCCAAGTATTTGTTCACTTGATTCTCTTCTTCCAGCCTCAAAAGTCACAGGGATGCCTGTGTAGAGATGGGCAGAGATGCTGGGCACTGTTCTAACAGTTTCTAACAGTTTCATAACCATTGCACATAGTTCAGAATATGAAATGCCAGTAGCAGCTTCAGATCTCAGCAGGAGCAGAGATGAGCAGGTGTGGGTGTTGCATCGTGTCTACCCCTGGCCAGGTGCGGGGGGCTCAGATGCCCTGTGCACAGATGCTGGGACACCTCATGCGCCATGCCGGCTAGTATAGTGGCAGGGCGTGGGAGGCATGTGGGTGTAGAAGAGTTCCTGGCACTTCGGACGTCACATTCCTTAGGCATCAGCATTTGGAACATTTAAAAAAAAACTTCAACTAGGAAGTTGTGAAGGTTTTATTTTCATGGGAAAGGTAAAGTATTTTCCCTATTCTTATTTAGATAGTATTAAACAGGGTTTTCAATACAATGTAAAATAAAACTTTTATGACTTCCAGTTGGATATCTAGAGCTATTGGATTCTGCCTACAAGCAATTTCAAAAAAATAAAATAAAATACTGTACTTCTGGAAAATACATCTAGGGAGGACCACTAGATGGCAGCAGCAGAAAGAGCTCCAGTTAGTGTACAACTATACTCCCAACAATGAGGCTCTTTCAATGTACATATTAAATTAAGCAGTACTGCTGTAGCATTTGACTATCTATAAAATACAAGCAGGCTTGATAAAAATCATGAAAATATTAAGCATTAGAAATCCACAAAAACTGACTAACACTTATAAAGAACATTTTGCAACCTAAAGATGGGAGGGCATGCTTAAAACACAATAAACTATTTAGATAAAAACGGAAAAAGTAAATCATCTGGACATTGTCTCGGTAGTTAATCAAATGTTCTAATATTTGTTGTACAAATACAAACTTTTATGGCTAATAAAATCATTACATTTAGCTATTCCCTGGGGAAAACATGAGTTTTAGAAGGATTTAAAGTGGGCAATGAAAGACACCTGGTGCATCATAAACAAAGGTTTTAAGTCTGAGGAAAGGCATAAAAGACAATGTAGAATGACAAAAACATTTCAAAGAAAGGAAATATGTATGTATTGGGAGTTAATGAGAGGAAAAAATGAAATGGATATTTTTCAAGATTTCTTAAGTGAGGGCAAAACTGGCTTGAATTTTAACCTTAAAAGAGAAGGAATTTAAAGTAGTAACAAATAATTATAACTACAGGACAGAGAATAGAATGTGTGTATATTACACAAGTAATAAGGACAGATTTAAAAAGATCCCCTGGGATCATGTATTGTACTTTGAGCCAGAAAGAGAATAGAAAAGGACACCCTTTAAAGATATAAAAGCAAAACACAATTGTTTTTAATGAGGGTTTAGGAGGGAGAAAAAGTCACATATTTTTTAGTGCAAAAGTCTGCTCTGGTTCCTATCTTGGAGAATCACATCTGACACCTTGTAACCCTCTCATTCATTATAGCAGCTGAGAGCAGAATTGGCCTTTGCATATGATGTTAATGGAAGATGTACCAACATCTTCCAGTGACATTACTTCCGTATACCTTGCATATATTCTTTTCCCTCTGAGCACATTACTCTATCATCTTTTTTATTTTATTTTAAAAATATATTTTGTTATTGATTTCAGAGAAGAAGGGAGAAGGAGAGAGAGAAACATCAATGATGACAGAGATTCATTGATCAGCTGACTCCTGCATGCCCCCTACTGGGGATCCAGGTGGCAACCTGGGCATGTTCTCCAACCATTGAGCCACAGTGGCTTGACTACCATTTCATTTCTTTTCTTGGCTTTGTCTCCTAGTGCTTAGTTAAGTAACATCTTTATGTAAACATGAAGAAAAAAACCCCCACTTCTGGCTTCAGATTTGGATTTACTGCCATTACATTAGTTTAAGAAAATGTCTTCAATACTCAAAATTCGATGTGCTTATTGTGGTTCAACATTCATCTCATCATAAAATAAAAGCTAAGTGACAGTAAGTCTGAAAACTCTGCTACTAAGCCCAAGCTCTGCTTGAATTAACTTTAAAAAATAAATAAAATTAAATAATTTGAAAGGCATTTCATCTTTATTCTTCTTCACTTTTTCCCTAGCTCTTCAATTTTAGAAGGAAGCAATCTTATTTTTAAGTCTTTTTTTTTTCTCCTTCTACACTTTTAAGCATTTCACATTTTGGATTTATGAGTTTTGGATTGATGTTACTAAAATTACCATAGATTAAGTTTCTAAGATATGAAACTGGTTTCCTGTGTCTGAAAGTTCCGAAAGCCTTCCGTGATGTATGGGGTACATTCTTTTAGAAAGTATGAAGCAAAATTGCTTACACTTTCACTTTCAATAGGTTAATACTAGTTAATCCGCCTTCCCTCTAGGCTACGTATAGAGTACACCTCAGTGGCGCCAGCACTGTCTTGCTTATCTTAATTTGGGATTCTGAGTCTAAGCAATTTACATTCACACAATATATCAAAATGTCTCTACTACCTTACTGCACACACTTGAGTTACTTGAGTCACATGTGTGAATCTACTTATTATTGAAACAGAAGAGAAAAAAAAATAGTTGTCTAATTAATTGGCTTCAGTTAATGTGTTTAAACTTTTAAAGCAAAATTTAAAATCATAATTTAAATGAACCCAAATGTTTTTAAGACCACCTTTGAAGGAAGTTGATGTAATTAATAATGTACCAACATATCCGTTTTGACACATGGGGAGAATGATAGAGAGAAGCTTAAAGCAGTTGTATTGTGTGCCTGTACAGAACAGCCGTGGAGTAAGTTCAGATGCCAGTGATCAGACACCAAGATTTTAAGGTTCTGGCTCAAGGTTACTTAGCCAGAACCTTAAAGGTCATCAGCTCCATGATTATCACCATCGTATTTTAACTCAACGCTGTGGCCACTGAATACCGCTAAAGCAGGATCTGAACAGAGTGGAGGGGTCAGGATATTCTCTTCTTCAGGACATACAGCAGTGGAAAACCCAGCTGGCTCTTATTGTTGGGGGACTGTCCTGTTTGGTTATTGGAGGGGTGGGCCTACCTTGAAGGACATTTCAGGTAAAGAGGTCTAAATGAAGAGACCTCTGAGATCGCAGTCCCACCCTGATCTCTGAGTACCCCTCCTCATGCCCTGGGTGTATGCCATCACCAGTGGACCGGGGCCCAATGAGGGGAGGTAGAAAACGTTCAAGAACAGAACCTGTGGAAAATGAAGACCCTCCGTTGAAAAGGGCACTCTCTGTTTTCAATGGTGAATCCTTAGAGCTCTGCTAAGAAGCAAGTCTTAAATATTATGCAATGTTGGCTTCTAAGTGTCCTCTCCAGTAGTGAAGCTAATGAAACAGAGACATTGGAGAGAAATGCGGAGACTGAAAGTTTAAGAGCACAAAAGTGTAAGGACTTTGTTGCTGTTGGTGTTTTGTTCCGTCTGTGCTGGGAGGAAGGCAGGGGCCTGAAAGTTAGTGAGTGTCATCGGCCAGGAAGTGTGTCCTTGACACAGGCAGAGCCTGCTGGAGAAGGAGCGTGGAGGTGGGGAGGGAAGAGGAAAATGGAGCTGGGGAAGGAGGGCGGGGAAAGGTAGACCGCCTGGAGAGAAGAGGTGGGGCCCTCCTGACTTAGCTAGGAAGTCAGGAATCCAGTTTCCAGGACCTCACACTCTGCTGCTGGTTTCAGGCCTCCCTGAAGCTCCCAGGCGCGGGTCTCCTGGGCCATCTCTTGGCAATTCTCCTCAGAAATGCCAGTGGAGGGTGCATGCTGAAATGGATTAGAGGTTTACCTCCAGGCAATCTTCTCACCCTCTGAGGAACTTGCACTTGAAGTGGAATAATAACAACACTTTAGCATTTTATATGGTTTTACAACTTGAAAAGACAAAAATTTTAAACATTTCAAAATACATGAACTTCTCATAGTTAATGAGCTGAATCTAATCTGTGATCGCAAATGAGGTTCATAGAAACTTAATCTGAGGACATTACTGCACAAATATAATTAGCAGTTTAGTAAATGCAAACATTTTTTCCCCATATAATTTCTTGAATGAAAATGGGGCAAATGTTCAAAATGTGCATACTTGTTACCAAGAGTTTTTAAAAAATGCTTTTTATTTGTTAATTGGGCACAGCATTTTCTCCATTTTAAAATATGATTCCACTATAAAATTCTCAGTTGGAATGATTATAGCTCTAGAACTTGAATTCCATCGCTATGATTTTGAGTAGAGGTCTCTTAAACTGTTGTGATAGGTAATGATATGGACGTTATATTACCAGGTTGAGAAAAAGCCCTCCTTCACCACACTCAGGGCCGACACAGTTCAGTGTTCAAACAGACAAGCGGGCCCGGGGCTGGTGGAGGCCCCTCATTCCTGGGGCCGGCACACCATCCTGTTGACTATGACCAGGGAAACCTTGATTGCTAACCTCCAAATTTTGTATTGTAAAATAAATTTGCTTAAACTGAGTTCTTACCTTGAGCAAATTATCCAATTAGTTTTGAATCAAGCCCTTTCAACTCCAAGAAATACTTAGCCTGAGAGTTATAAAACTGCAAGTTCCATAAAGGTCCAGACAAGGTCTTTCCTGTTCACTTTTGTGTCCCCATCTAGCAGAGTGCCACATTGTGATACATGATAAATATTTGTTGAATTATCACTTAACAAATGAATAAGTGATAAATATTTATTGAATGAATGAATGAATGAATAATAATGGGGAAAAACGAGGCATAATTATAAGTTGCAGCATTTCTTGGTAGTTTGTTTAAAGCTACTAAAGTGGTAAAAATACAAGGCTCAGAGCTTTAAACAAACTACTAAGGATTTCTGTGAAGATTTCAATCAGAATATTCTAAGAAAGCATTTTCTCAACAGGAAAGACTTTCAATATGTTATTATAATTATTATTATTTAAAATGTCAGTTATATTTTTAATTTATTTACTATTCAGCAGAATTTCTAGATTGGGCATCTTAACTCATTATCTAATTAACAAATCCACAATAAAGCAATTTTTGTTTTTGTTGCTACTTCAAAATAACATTAATGTCAAAAAAATGCTTTTAAAAAAAGTAGCTTTTACAGAAATAGCTGAGTAGTTGAAGCAATCCTGAGAAGTAGCTATTAGCCCATTTTACAGAAAAGTGAAGGTAAGTGAGAATTCAGGGTCTAGCATAACCAGTCTTTTAAATACAAAAGCATTTGTTCAGCACCGAAGGGCCAGATAATTCAAACATGCAAGCAAATTCTGAGTCTTTCCCAGACCTTCTCACATCACAAAAGCAAGCATGAAATTGCCATGAACTTGGTGTAATATTAACATTTGGGTTTAAAGAATTCACTTATAAGCACATGAATCATTTCTCCTAAATACAGTACATGTAACTGATTAACACTGAAAATATATGAAAACTTGAATCACTATTAATGTATTGATCTGATTAGAACCTCTACCATCAATATCAGTTTATACGTATTCAAAATACTATCTCAGACAATTTTGAGACATGAATACAAAATAAATAGGAGAAAAACAACATTCATTTCATGGCATTATTTTCAAAAGTTTCCAAACTCTAAAGTTTGAAAACTCATTAATTGTTCTGAGCGTCTTTTTCCTTAGTACATCTAGAACCATTTGGCCTGTATTGTGATTGTGTATGGGTTTATTTACCGTCCAATACTATAAGCTTATTGAGAGTAGGAACCGTGCATTATTTATTTTTCTAATCTATTTCAATACTTATGCTTCCTTCCAATACTGAGGCCATTTTCTTGCTGGGTGTGATTCAGTTTTCATGAATGAAGTTTGCTGTTCACCCAGTTAAAGCTTAAATAAAAATTTACTTTCGGGGTGTGTGTGCCAGCTTTATGAATATAATTCATCCACTTTAAGTATACATAATTTATGTTTTTTAGTATACTCACAGAGGTAGGCAACCATTACCACAGTCAACTTTAGAACATGTTCATCATCACAAAAAGAAACCCCACACCCCTAGTTCTTTAGCTGTCACTCCCCAGTCCCCTCATCCCCCTGCCCTGGAAAAACACTGATCTATTTTAAAATAGTTCCCTGTCAGTATTGCTTTCTTGATAGATGGGCATGTCATATGAATGGGATCATATAATATGTGCTGAAACTTACTTCTGAGCTAAAACCCAAACCACTGATTTAAATGTGTAAATCATCTTTTGTCACTTTCATTTGGCATGCCATATAACTCCACAAAAATTTTTTTTCTATCTATTGTTCTTTCCAAAACACACTTTTAAAAGGAAGAGATCTAGTCTTGTTTTCAGGAATATCTAAGTATTTTAGTTATTGATCTAATTTAAATAAGAAAATTAAAAAATGTCCTGTGGCTTACTATTTTAACTTATAGCCATATAAAAGTGCAAATTAATACTTAGGGTCTTCAGATTTAGCATTCCCTTTAATTCCTTCACTGTTGCATCGATGTTTGTTAACTCATTGTGGTGCAGCAGGAGTATATGCAACGAAGGCAAATAGTGCAGGCCTAAAAATAATTTTTACAAGATTTTAAATACTTTTAATGCCAATTAAACACAATAAAAGAATACATTACAGCTGGTAAAAGAAATAATTATTATCAATAATATTGTGAATTACCATTAAGAATAGAACAAAGAATTAGAATTCAATTAATTGAGTGTAATGTGGGAATGTAGAATCCATTTATTTTCAGTGTTATTGTTTTATAGCTTTTTTTTCTATAGTAATGATTTTTTTTTTGTTTTATTTTAGAAGGGTTATTTTTTTTAATTTACTTTTTTGTTTTGTTCTTTTTTGCCAATGTTACTTAGATTTATAATGCCAATCAAGGGAATACTCATTCAATTCAATATCTCTCCCCAAAGGTAAAGGGATTAGTCAAAGAACATATATGCATAACCCATGGACACAGACAACCTTGTGGTGATGGTCAGAGGGAAGCGGGGGAGTTGGGGCTGGATGGAGGGGGAACATGGGGGGAATGGGAACATCTATAATAGAGCCAACAACAAAAATAGAAAATTTGCATAACCCCCCCCCAAATATTTTCTTTACACCATACAGAACCAAATATTCATATCATTTTTGTTGATTCTAAATTTTAAAAATTTCCCACATTTTAACATAAGTAAAAGTGGGTTGTATCTTTGTGATAACCACGTCATACCTTAATTGGCAGACTTTTCTTTCTTCATGGGACATGGTAGATATTAAAATTTGACATTTTGATTCTATTATATATAATATTAAAGAAAAATGTTTTGTGTTGTACCTCTTCATATTTCATGAACATAGTACATCATTTACTCTTATACCTGGTTTGAAATTGTCAGTTTAGAGATTGTTGCACATATAAAGTTAATTCATAATGAAAGAATTTGACTGGTGAAAATTATAGCCAATAAAAACATTAAGACTATTTATAAAGTTGTTATATTTATAAATGCCCCCAAATATTGTTAAAATGTGTTTTCATGGTATCTAGTTTGTGTCTAACTGTGCAATAGAATGGCATAATTTCTGTTAAAAATATTCATTTACCTTTTGAATATCAAGACACAAGACAAGATTGCATTAAAACTGTAGTTAAAAGAACATTTCTTAAAATGAAATGTACATAATGTTAAAAAATAATAGATTCCATCATATATTTTCAACAGAATGTTAAAACAGATTTTTGCATGCCATTAGCAATGGCAAAGTTAAAAGTTATTACTTAATTGAAAATTCATTCAATCAATAGAGAAAATTTAGACATACCTTCAATTTCAATAATTGCATTGTTGTTTAGATACAATTCTGTCAGACAATAGTTTCTAGTTAGAAATGTTATTTCATGGAGCTGAAAATGAGAGTTAGAGAACAATTTACTTTCTACAATAATTTTATATACATATACATATAAAATTATAGTAAGACTAAAGGCCCAGTGCCTGGCTAGTGATCAGGGCCGATCGGAGCCTTCTGGCTGCCTTCCTTCATTCCACGCCGCCCCCTGGTGGTCAGCACATGTCATAGTGAGCAAATGAACTCCCATGAGGACACTTTGCATATTAGGCTTTTACCTATATAGATCATAGAAATTAGATGTTTGCTGTTATTTTTAATTATTTGTGACCTTTGGTCTGGGCTATGAATTTACATCTGGATTGTCTTTGAGGACAGTGTGGTAAAAAGGATGTTTTTAGAGAACTTAATATAAACCCCTCTTACCATATCTCAACCAAACTCCCTTGCATGGTTTCCAAAGCTTCTGTAAAAGGGCCTACCTAGACATTTTGCTCTAAAAACATTTTGCACACTTTCTGCCCCATACAGACTCCTTGGATCTGGAAAGTATAGATATTTGGAGTGCTGGTATTAAGGTAGTGCTATATTTTAAATGGGTTGGTAAGAGGAGACCTCAAAGAGGAAGTAATATTTGAACAAACTCTTTTTTAAAATATGTTTTTATTGATTTCAGAGAGAGGAGGGGAGAGGGAGAGAGGGATAGAAACATCAATGAGAGAGAATCATTGATTGGCTGCCTCCTGCTGGGATGGAGTCTGCTACCAGGCATATGCCCTGACTAGGAATTGAACCGTGACCTCAGTGCTCAACCACTGAGCCACACTGGCCGGGCTTGAACAAATTCTTGATGAAGGGGCATGTAAGAGGAGCACCTGGGGTCTAGCCAGTGCATAGGCCAGGGTGCCTGGTGTGGCTGGATCAGAGTGAGCCAGGAAGTGAAGTGAGGAATGAGGTCAGATGTCATCAGGGGTCTACTTGTGTGGGGCCTTGAGGGTTAGTGTAAGCAGTTGGCTGAAACTAACAGGAAATCATTGGAGGTTTGGAGCAGAGGAATGACATGTTTTGACTTAGGTTTCTATAGATCACTTTGTCTACTGAATTGGCTGATTCTCAGGGGCGGGCAATCTCTCCCTGAGGGGTATTTGTCAATGTCTAGAAATATTTAAAGTTGTCACTTCTGGGGGGAAGCCTTCTCGCATGTAGCAGGTAGAGGCCAGTGATGCTACTAAATATTAAAAAATGCACAGAACAGCCCCCACAATCAAGAATCATCCAGTTCAAAAAGTCAGTGGCACCAAGGTTAAAACCTAGGAGCAAAGAACTATAGATCAGTGATTAAACAACATGATAAAATTCTGAAAAATTCTATAATCATGTGGTATTTAAAAGGGTCTATTACTGTATATTTGAAAAATGAAATTACATTATTTCCTAAATTTACATAAAACTAACTATTAGTCGGGGAGAACTTTAACAATATACACAATTACATAGGAGGGAAAAAAATTGCAATACATTTCCAAGATTCCTAAAATTATTTTCATGGTTTTCCTATCCAGTTAATTAAAAAAAGTTCATGTGTAGCTTGGTTTTAAGTATGTACAATACTTAAAAATACAATCTATACTTTAAAAATATATTACAACTATTTAATTCAGTATAAACAGACTTTTATTCTCATGTTTTCCCCTCTTTATTCCATGTTACTAAAATTTTTGTATAAGCTCTTTTCCAAAAATAGGTTACATTCCTGATAAATCATTTTTAAGAATAACCAAATATATAGTGCACATATCTATGAATTTCACAACCGTGCATTGAGATCTTATTTAGGTTATTTACCTTGACTTACTTTTTTTGAGGAGGTTTTAAATATTTGGCAAAATATGATTCTTTTAACAAAGTTGACATGAGGGATATAATTAATGTTGCCCCGAGGTAACAGAAACACACAAGAACCCAAATTATATGGAATGCACGCTACTTTGTTTTATTTTTTTACAGGTCTTACACTCTACCATGGGATTCGTTGCTGCTCTAAATTGTTTTTTTGAAAAGGGAGGGTATGTACAAATAAATAATTAAAATATGTATACCCAAACCTGATTAAAGGAACCAACTAAAATTCACGATACAAAGCTCAGAAAGCTATCTGAAAATGAGTACTGCTATTGAAAGAATTCTTTGAAAATATTTAAAACAGCACATTAAAAATTAGTATTTCAATTTTAAAATTGTGGTTTACTAGTATTGAACACCAATAATCCTTCCTAAAACACATAAATTTCTTCTCACTAGCAAATTTTCAATATGTACTAAATGTCTGGGAGATGAGAAATGGCATATCATAAGCTCAGGATCTTTTTTAAGGCAATTTTGTTTACTTCAGTCTAGTCATTCTCTAGTCAGCTTGCGTGAAAAATGTTATTATAAATAAGTGTTTCAATTATTTTTCAGATAATGAAGTTTATAAACAATGAATTTGCTAGAAGACTCATCTTCATTTAAATTTAGTTTGTAAACTTTGTCAACTGGTTTTTGCTACCGGGAAGAAACTCAGATTCCATTTTGGACAGCTGCATGGTAAGGCATCATGCAGGTTTTTTTGTTTGCTTGCTTTTTTAATCAAAAGCTTATTCTAATCTGAGCCAAATGAAACTACCAAAGTACTGCTGGTTCTTCCAGAAATAGAAAAATACTAGCATTGTGCTAGCAATATTACAGGATTATTATTAAATAGCTGAAAAAATTTTTGAGGTAATGAGCCAGAACACAACTTAATTGCAGTATAAAAGACAAATAAATCACTTAGATCAATTGTCTGAGCAGACTCATATTCTTATAAAAAGTTGGAAGGGATAAACTGTGGACCGAAAATTGCCTCACTCAGGCCCGCTCGAAGATGGGCCATGGAAGGGCGTCTTGAGAAGGCCTGAGTGCAGCTGTCTCCCACTTATCAAACCAGGCGAGGTTAGAAAAATGTGACCCTTAAAGGGAGGAGGAGCAGAACTAGTGAATACCTGTGCGGTGTGAGGGGAAAACCAGCCCTCAGAGAGCATAATGAAGGAACCAGAGTTGCCTGAGCAAACCTAGGAAAGCTGGGGCATTGGAGGTCCTTAGGAACAACCTGTACCTATTTAGTTTGCTAGTCCAGGGTCAGACCTGAAGTGTTTATCATCCACTAGATACTAGGGGAGAAGTATTCACCCTTCTAGTATGCAGGGCTCCAAACAGAGCAGGCTACAGTCATTGCCTCCCAAGACACTGCTTTCTCTCATTCCACTCCACGCAGTTTGCGAATGCAGTGTCCTCACCAGCCACTCCCTCTGCACTTCCTGTTTTTATCACTAAAGCAGGTACCATCACATTTATTGTTATACTAGACCCGTGGTCGGCAAACTGCGGCTCGCGAGCCACATGCGGCTCTTTGGCCCCTTGAGTGTGGCTCTTCCACAAAATACCACGGCCTGGGCGAGTCTATTTTGAAGAAGTGGCGTTAGAAGAAGTTCAAGTTTAAAAAATTTGGCTCTCAAAAGAAATTTCAATCAATTGTACTGTTGATATTTGGCTCTGTTGACTAATGAGTTTGCCGACCACTGTACTAGAGGACCGGTGCATGAAATCGTGCACAGTATGGTCCCTAGGCCTAGCCTTTGATCAGGACCATCTTCCCCAGCTGCCAGCAGCCAGCCTCACCCCCCGCCACCACCCACCCAGGTTCCCAGTTTGCCATTGGGTGATGGGAGCCTGACAGCCAGGGGGAGGGACCAA
This sequence comes from Eptesicus fuscus, assembly GCF_027574615.1. Lineage (NCBI taxonomy): Eukaryota > Metazoa > Chordata > Mammalia > Chiroptera > Vespertilionidae > Eptesicus > Eptesicus fuscus. Next base: position 17,964,534 of record NC_072486.1, read on the forward strand.
GAGGTCGGCTGGTCCCACCTGCTCATGGCCCCACTCCTGCCGCAGGTCGGCCTCTGTGTGTGGGCTGACCAGCGGTGTGGGGGCCTTGGCCTGGCACCTCCCACATCCCCCGCCACCCACCCTGGATCCCCATTCACCATCCGGCGATTGGAGCCTGCTGGCTGGGGTGGGGGTGTGGTAGGGGGGGAGGGACCAAGAGGTGGTCAGTGCACCTCATAGTGACTGGTTGAGCGGTCGTTCTGGTTGTTCTGCCGTTATGGTCGCTGGGCTTTTATTATGTAGGATTCTATCAATGGCCTAATGCAAGTACAGAATAAGCTGTACCAGATAGGATGCTACTGGCTCCAAGTAACTCCTAAACACAACTCATAATGGTATGTAAATTAGAACATATATTTATGTCACACACCAAGAAGTCTAGAGCTTGTGAGAGCCTCAGTCTTAGTCTCTCAATGATTCTCTGGGCTCTGCTTTTGTCTCAATGTTGGATCCATTCTCAAGTTAGTAGGATGATTCCTGGCTTCATATCCAGGCAAGAAAATATCCAGAGGAAACAAAGGCCCTCTGAGGAAGTACTATCATAGCTAATATGCCCATTAGAGTTTTGGATCTTGAAAAAAATTTTAATTTTTCATGAAGTGTGGTAACTTAGCAACCAGTAAGTTATTGATCAATAAAACTCACAACAGCTTATTCACTTACCCACAACCAATTAAAACTTATTTTGCGTATTCTCTCCTTTCAAAGTGTTATGTGGGCTAAATAAGTATTTTTAAAAAAACATTTTCAATTGATTTTAGAGAGAGAGGAAGGGAGAGGGAGAGAGAGGTAGAAACATCAATGAGAGAGAAACATCAATCAGTTGCCTCCTGCACGCCCCCTGCTGGGGATGGAGTCTGTAACCTAGGCATGTCCCCTGACTGGGAGTTGAACCTGTGACCTCCTGGTGCACGAGTTAACTGATGGCAATTTTGGAAATAATATAGCTAGTTTGTTGAACATAAAAAATCAAGTACAAGAAATGAATACTGCCTATTGTTACATCCCTTCCCTGCAAATCCCCCTTTAAAAAACCAAAGAAAGTAAATTAGTTGACAGTATACACAGTCCCTTCCTATGTACATAACGTATCTGCCAGTCAACTGTCTGAACATTCAATGACTGGTTGGAAGTGGGATGGTGTCCACTATCAGAACGCAAAAAATAATATTACAAAACCCCTAATCACCTCTCTCTTTAGACCTATTGCCAACATCTGTACATGTTCTTTCCTTTAAAACTGAACACCACAAGGAGCACACATGAGAAACAAAGATTAGTCACTTTTGCCATGCCTTGTGATTTCCATCTTTTTCTCATCAGAGGTCGCCCACTGTGACCCAGGATAGTTTTTGGCAGAGTGCTATAAAGCGTTTTGAACTTGTATGTCCTTAAGTGCAAGTACTTTCCATTTCAGTCGTTAGCTGGCTGGGTCTCAAAGCTATTTGTGTTTGTTCTTCTAGAAATCATTTCAAGCTTATGAGACTTGTGCTTACACTTAATACTAGAAGCTCTTTCATTTTCCATTTAGTTGATTTTTAAAAAAGACTGGAAATGCAATGTGATATTGAAATACTTTCATAAACATGGCTGCTTCAAGCTTCAATGTGAGTCTGGACTACTGCTTGACAAGCACACTATTGCTGAAAACTTAAGAAACCTTTTTTTCTTCAGCTGGCATTTGAAAGTCTACATTCAAAATGCTAAGATGGTATAATGGATTTACAATGAGTAAAATAAAAGCTGCTGGGAACTCAAATTTTTGAAAGTTGAGAATAACCAACTTACTGACCAGGTAACTGTAATGATTGGGTCTGCATTTTGGTTCAGTTTTGCTTTTTGGCTTGGAAATGGCTTACAGCCCCCCAGGCTCCCACTGTGGGGAAGGTGGTGGCCTCCTAAATGCTAGCCTCTAAGAGAAGATATAGGGGCCACACCCAGTGACCTTGAAGGGTGTCCCTGCAGTTGGGGACACGATAGCTTAGTGCTTAGCACTTACTGAGGAGGCTAGATCAGCATGGGTAGCAACCGGGAGGTAACCCACCCCTTAGCCTCTGATAGCAGGACAAAGGTGTGTGAGCCCTGGGGATGGCATGGGAGAGGGTGGTAGGAATATTGATCTGGGGCACTTTACAAGAGATCCTGCCCAAGAGGGTGCTTTGTCGAGGCCAGGAAACATTCAGTTGTAAGTACCACTGGGATAGAGGCGAGGGGCGGTCAGAAGTGGCCGCAGAGAGGAATTACAGTTGGAGTAACCTAGTAGGGAAGCTCCTGAATAACCCATCAAGAGAAAAAGCTCACTTTTTTTTTTTTTTTTTTTAGTACCAGAGGGTGCAAATCAAATAACTTTCTCCCTTGCCTTTCCTCTACCTCCACATCTCCCCATTCCTAGAGATTCCATACCCAGCCTAGAGAAGATCGGGGTGAAGGTGAGAAGGAATGAAAACCCACCACACCTCCTTAGCTGATAAAGAAGGCCGGTGGCACTCTGCAATCAGGCTTAGCTGGATATGGGAGGGAAGGTGAGGGGATATCTCATTTATGAGTGAAGATCAAAAGTTGATTAATATATTCTCCTAGACATTCTTATTTCCAAACTGTGACTATAATTCAAATGAACTGTAAGATTTCTGCCCTAGCTGGTTTGGCTCAGTGGATAGAGCATCGGCCTGAGTATTGAAGGGTCCTAGGTTCGATTCTGGTCAAGGGCACATGCCTGGGTTGTGGGCTTGATCCCCATTGGGGGACGTGCGGGAGGCAGCCAATCGATGGTCTTCTCTCATCATTGATGTTTCTGTCTCTCTTTCCCTCTCCCTTCCTCTCTGAAATCAATAGAAATATATTTTAAAAAAAAGATTTCTGATGACATAGGAGAGGTGAGACAAGCCCTGGGACTGGAAGGAAGAGCCTCCTCTGAGCAGCTTTGACAGGACATGGAGACACAAGGAGTTGTGGTGTAAGATCAACTCGCAAACTGTGCTATTCATTATGCATACCTACATGCATATAAACTGTCTCACCTAAGTTTAAGTTAGGTATAGAAAATAATACTTTTAAAAATTAGCTCTATGAAAACATGATAGCAACTTAATTATAGAGACATTTAAAGATAAAATATAATGTTACCTTGTTATGATGTAGCCATAAATATTTTAATTTTCTAAACCTAGAAAGATCAATAACATCTGTCAGCTCCCTGAAAAAGAAAATAAAAGGTAAATATTAGCAATGATTAGTTCAGTTGTAGGTAAGGCAGGATATATAGTATGACTTTGGAGTAACTGAATAAACTTCTTTCTTTGTCCTTTCAAAATTGTTGGCACTTTGATGTTAATGTCCAAACTTTCATTTTTAATACTTCGTTCATTTGGATTAAGATTTTGTTAGTCAGTTAAAACAAATACTTAAAGGGGAGCATTTTATCACATTAGTAGAAATTTATACCTCATTACAATTTAACTTATTTGAATCTCAATTTAAAAAAAAAAAGATTTTACTGGGGAGAAGGGAGAGGGATAAGAGGGCAGAAGACACTGAACTCACAGGTAAATGTGGGAAATGCCATTAGCTCCTGCTTCAACAGTGTCTGCAGGCTTCTTGCTTTCGGTTTGTCCAGATCTTGGCCAGACTGGGTTTAAGATATGGAGATGGCAGTGCACCAAGAGACTGAGGCGGAGTAAAGCATTTTATTCTCCCTTTGTTGTTTATTGAATACTAGAGGCCCGATGCACGAAATGCGTGCAAGGGGCTCGGCACTTGCAGCCCCAGCTGCCTTGGTTGGCCCTCGCAGTCCCGGCTTTGTCTGGAAGGTTGTCCAGAAGGATGTCCGGAAGGTCGTTTGGCTGTTCAGTCTAATTAGCATATTAGCTCTTTATAATATAGGATGAGGTCATTGCCCATCCTTCTTGAACTGGGCCTTGTTGCTGGTGCAGCTCACTCAGCTAAGGGACAGCCATGGGTGTGGATGGGGAGCTGTCAGCAAAGAGGGCAAAGCCTCTGAGTGATGGCTGTGGGCTGGGGTATTCGGATGTCTTCTGTTTCTCAGGGCAGAAATTGTGGGCCCAGGCTGAGTATGCATACACACATGTCTCTATTTATCACACATGTATGGAGCACACCCTGTGTGCCAGGCACTTTTCTAAGCAATTTAAAAATATTAACGTTAACTAATATTACCTACATTAACTCATGTGGCAACATACTTTCACATTTATATTTTTTTAACCTTGTGACACTGAGCGACTAATTATTTTCCTAATTTTTTAAGCAAATATATTTCTTAAATCATGCAAACATTTCTAAACAAGAGAAGCCCCTCTCATCAAATTTTTATATTGAAAACTTTCAAATATAAGAAAAGGGGAAGGAATAACATAATGAATGCTTTTATAGCACTTACAGTTTTTAATGTTTTGCCACTCATTCTCTCTTTCCTATATAATATATCTACTTATTGGTTGATTATTTTCTGGGGGAATCACTTGAAAATAAATTGCAGACTTATTATTGCAGGGCTCTCACTCCTAAATTCTTCATGCACATCCCTTAAATAGGGACATTCTCCTGTATAACCACAACACCATTATCACACCTAAGAAAATGAAATTGAATTCATTAATATCATCTAATATACTGTTCATATTCAAACTGTCCCTGTTGCCTCCTATATTTTATAGTTTGTTTAAATCCATAATCCTATCAACAGTCATGCATGACTTTTTCAGTTGGTATAATCCCTTAGCCTTAAATTTAGAACAGCCACTTTCCTTTTTTTCCCCTTGACATTGACTTTTTGAAGAGTCCAGAACAGCTGTATGATAGAATGTCTCACATTATTGATTTGCCTGATTACTTCCTCATGATTAAATCTAAGGTAGACCATTTTTCAGTAACAAAGGTGGTAATTACTGCATCACACTGGGAGACAAATGCTGCTGCTGGTCCCACTGTTGGTGAAGCTAAAAGGTCGGTCGCTGGGTTAAGCCTGTATCTGCCAGGTCTCTCCACTGTAAAAAGTACACATTTTATCATTGAAAAGTAATATGTGGGGCAAAACTCAGAGACTATGTGTATGTCTCATTACTTAATAACTATTTATTCAATGGGTTTAGCTTCTCTGGGTAACTTTTGCCTGAATCAGTAGATTTGGTATTATAAAATGCTGCCTTGTCATGCTCTCCTTTTTATATTTAGTAGCTGGTATTCTCTAAAGAACATCTGCCATAATATGTGTTCTCAGTGATTACTCCAGGAGTCATTGGTAAGATGCTTTCCAAGCGCAACAGAGACAGGCAAATAACCCAGTTTACTGGCGTCTGGACTGTGCAAGATTTTATTTTATTTTTGTACCCAGATGGGTTAAGTGGCAACCTAGTATTCTTAGGATAAAAAATGTGTTGTCCTTTAATTGAGAAGACCACTAATTACCCACTGTCAGAAGATAAATATTTCTAATTTTTTTCCTAATGCTTTAAATCTTTTCTTTTTGTTATCTACTTACCCGTTAGGTCAATAGTGTACAGTTGTTAAAATCATGAAAGGTCGAGGTGCCATCATTTGATCACATAAAATATTGATTGCTGTTGTGAAAGTAGCTAATCTATATAGAAAGGTTCAAAGCATGACCCTAAGTGTGTCAGAATTATCTACCATAACTGTCCCATAATAAAATATATATATTTAAAAATCTTAAATTGGCCAGTTATTTATTCCCTTGCTTCCAAGAGATTCAGGGCCACAGCAAAGATAAATATGTTTTCTCTGCACTAATAAATTAAAAATTATTTATATATAACAAAAGAAACATGTTTATTAATAAAGGATTTCCTTCTATTACCAGAGACAAAGTAATTAACTTCATTGATAAAGTAGAACATTTAAAAACAATTCTCACCCAAGGATATGTTTTTATTGATTTTAGAGAGAGAAGAAGGGAGAGAAAGAAAGAGAGAGAGGGGGGAGAGAGAAACATCGATTGATTGCCTCCTCTCTGTGCCCTGACCAGAAATTTAACCCACAACCTTTTTGGTGCACTGAACAATGCTCCAACCAACTGAGCCCCCCAGCCAGGGCAAAGTAGAACATTTTCTTTAAAGAGTAACTGAGTTCTACAAATTACATGTGAGTAGAAATATATTAAGCTTATTTTTTAAAAATACATACAAAGATTAAACAGCTTGAAGGGAAGAATAGGGACATCGTTATTAAAATGCAAACTGTGACTGCATAGGTGTCACTTGGCTAGTACACACTGTACTGTCAGAGTCCAATCCAATCCAGAACTTCTCCTTCCCCCTCCTCCTGGCTTCTATCTCAGGCATGGTGACTGCTCTGCAGAGCACAGTGACTTTTGCCATGTGCCACCTTGGGGAGTTGGAGTGGAATCAAAGAAGGTTATTATAAAAAGGAGAGGTTTTCCCACTTACCAATAAATTAGTATAGGGATTGTTAGGTAGGGGTTATTTTTATAGTATAGGGGTATAATGAGTTGTTGTTCTCTAGTAGTAGTAATAATATTAACTGTACTAATGCTCATTGAATGCTTACTAAGGCCCTCCCCACCTACTCATCCACCTAATCCTCACAACAACCCTGTGAAGCAGGTAGTATTGTTATAAGTATGCAGGTGATCAGGTAAAATATAGGATACCCAGTTTGTGAATTTCAGAGTAACAGCAAGTGCAGTTTGGGACATACTTATCCTAAAAATATATATTTATCTGTTTCTCTGAAATCTATATATATAAAAGCCTAAGTGACCGAACGACCAAACGACCGGTCTACTGGTCATTATGATGCACACTGACCACCAGGGGGCAGACGCTCAACACAGGAGTCAGTGCGCTCCCATAGCAGGAGCACTGCTCAGCTGACCCACCGGTCCCTGCGGCCCATCAGCCAGGTGGTAGCCACTCATTCCCTCAGTCGTCCTGCAGGTCCAATCTCCAGAGAATGTGCCAGGCATTGACGGAGCAGTGCTGCCACCCTGACACAGACAGCTCCGCTGGCCTCCTAGAAGTCGGCCTTGGGCACTGCTTCTCCTCCCTAGATGCTCTGCAAGGAAGAACTAATATAACGGCGGCCACCAGGTGGCTCCTGACAACCGGCACAAATGTCAGGGAATGTCAGCGGGATGGATCCCGGGCCGGCAAGGGTGTCCCACCATTTGCCCAGAGGGCTGATTGCATCTCGGACCTCCCCCTCCCTGGACCCCACCCGAGCATGAATTTGTGCACCGGGCCTCTAGTTCATATATAATTGTATATTCCATAGTTTTATTTGCTAAACCTGACAAAGATCACCCAGATGGAAGAGGCAGAACTGGGGTTTAAACTTAGTTTGGCTCCATAATCTTTGTTCTCAACCATTCCAATGTGCTGCCTCTCCAATAGATATTGTGACTCCAATAAGTGGTGAAGTAATTAGAGTGTGGTACTTTCCCAACCAGTCTTTGGCATGGGGGTGAGTTGGGGTGAGGGAGGACTGGAAAAGAACATTTGAATCTGTGAAACATTATAATCGATGCTTTTCTATTTTTTACCTAAAGTACACTTACTTTTGAGAAAGGAACAGCTCAAAGACATCAACATCCCTCTTGTGGCCACATATCTTTAGTTGATCTTCAATTGCCTGATAACATATAATTACTCTGTCAAGGCACATTCCACTGAGCAAAAATACGGAGACATTTGAAGTCAATAACAATAAGGTCTATAAGAAGATCAAAGGAAAGGTGAATATGGAGGCAACCACTCTAAACTGATAAATTCCAACGCTACAATTATATATTATTTAATCATTTTTGTGGTTGAATTTCATTATCCTTAATCCTGGGCACAGATGTGTTAAATAATTTTTAATCAAAGAGAAAAAATGTGTATGTGTACATATACTCCAAAAACAAGTTTTCATTTCTCTATGAGATAGAGTGATTTAGTCTTTAAATATTCTTAAATGTTCCTTCAAACACAAAGAATTTATATTTGGTAGATTTTCCATATTTACAGAAGACACTCAATATCAAGGTTGGAGGTGAAGGGAGTAGACTATAATGTACATTATCATACGGGTGCTTGGCACTCTGTAAATGCTCAATAAGTGTCACACAAATGAATGAACGAGTGAATAAATGTCATTGCCCTTTCTTTGCAAAGAAATCATGTCTTTAATTTTCATGAATTACTAACATCTTGCACCGTGGGAATTTTTGGTGAAGAAGAAGCAATTTTTATTCCCATAGACTTTGTTTTGAAAATACAAATCCAACAACAACTAGTTAGGTACTTTGCTTTTTCTTTTGTGGTCCTTTGCTAAATTATAAAATAACATTTATAGGCCACATGGCCTAAGATGATATGGAAAAATTAAAGCCTGTCTATAATTTTCCATGAAGGAATAAACCGAACAAGACACAACAAGAGTGGAAAGTATAGTCATTGCACTTCTGGACTCTGACAAACATTGTAATTATCAGAGTCAAAACAATCACCAAATTTCAGCTGGGATTTGTTGTGGGTGGTGAGGTTGTAATGTCAGTAAGTGATTTATGAGGTTTTGACAATGGTTTTGTTATTTAGTAGAGGACTTTAAGAGGAGTTAGATTTAATGGGATGAGCACATATCCAGAGAAGTGATGAAGGTAGATATCCTAGGGATGGGGGACAGCTGCTAATTTATCAGCCCAAACTTTCTTAGTTCCCCTGTTATGCGAGCTGGATCTTGAGGCTTAGAGAATGCATTGGCTCAGGTATAGGCATTTCCATCAAGGTATTTTGTTACTCTAACAAGCAAGCTGAATCTGGGGATTGGAAAAACCGAATGCATCAGGCTTGCACATCTTCATCTGGGTACTTTAACTGAAATATCTAAACCTTCAGGTTATATATGGTCAATTGCAACTGTGCCAAAGTATTTGGGATGTTAAAGGCCAGCCAAGGTAGAATTAAAATTTAGCAGCTACCTATTAAAATTATAAATGTGCTTTTAACTTCATCCCGTCATTCCACGTGTAGCACTCAGAAACACAGTGGTACACAAACACACACACACACAAAATTAAATATCATTGCTCACCTCAGCATATATTATCAGAGTTATGATAATCTGCCCCATTAATTGGAATATAGTTTAAATTAAGATGGAGCTTCACAATAGAATACTGCACAGTAGCTTAAAAATATAAAGAGATGGATATCTGATCATATAATAATATCAGAAACATAATTTTTAAGTAACAATGCCATTGACAGGATATGTGAAAGAGTAACAATATTTTCATTATTAATGACATTTATATGCACATAAAATACACACACTCCCAAATTGTAAACAATAGATCACTTGAGATCATGGGGAACTTTCACTTTCTAAACAATATATGTTTTAATAATGTTTGAATATTTTATAATAAGCACATATTAATTTAGTAATCAGAGATTAATACACATTTTGAAAAGTTTAGCCATAGAATGATTATTTAAGGATTTAAATTAAGTTTTGAAAATCAAGAGATGAAAAGGGAAATTGAAACTATCAGCATAATTCAGAAACCACTGGCGTAATCAATTATTTATTTACACAGATTTTGATCATGATATGTTTCTTTCCAACCAAAAATTTCCTATGAGTCTGGAATCCTGTATTAATGCCAAAGTGCCAAAGAACACAAAGATGGGCCAAGAGGTTTCAAGTTTCAGTGACTCCGAGGTGGAACAGCTCCAATTCCCAATCAACACACAACTTCATTAGCAGGATATTCCTTTCATCTAAAGAAGCACAACAAGCATTCTTCCCCTGAGATAGGGTTTTTTTTTTTTTTATTGTGGTAAAATATACATAATATAGAACTTACTATTTTAACCCTACAGTTCAGCACATTCACATTGCTGTGCAACCATCTCCACCATCCATTTCCATTCATCTTCTCAAATGAAACTCTGCACCCAATAAACACTAACTCCGCATTTCTACCCTCCCCATCGCCTGGCAACCACCCTCTACTTTCCATGCCTATGAATTTGACTACGCTGGGTACCCCATGTCAGTGGAACCACAAGTTTTTCTCCTTTTGTGACTGGCTTATTTCACTTAGCACAATGTCTTCAAGAATCATCTATGTTGTAGTGTGTGTCAGACTTCCTTCCTTTTTAAGGCTGAATGATATTCCATTGCATGCATGAACTACACCTTATCTGCCCGTTTATCCATCAAATGCTGCAAAGGAAGGTTGTCAGTGTGAAGGGCTCTGACAAAAAGAAAATATGCTCTGGTGAATTTAGCCTGGGAGCGCTGAGATTTCAGTTGGGGTGGGCTTGAAGGGGTGAGGAGAAATGAGAACTAGAATATTGATGGGCGGATGTTTTAGTCAGAGGGAAGTAATTACACAAAAGAGAAGATGTGGGGAAGAGAATTTGAAGAGTGCAGGGCTGTGCAGCCTTTGGCTACAATGAAAGGCACATGGAAGACAACTGTGAGAAATAAATTAAGAAAGATGATTTGGGGTCATATTATTTGTGCTAACTTTGAAATTTAAGCTCAAAGAGTATACTTAGCGTGCAAGCAAAACTTTATAGGCCTAAGAACTCTAACTTACAATCACATAGTTGATGTAATTTATCATTTAAAATTAATTTCATTTTATGATATACGTATACATACATATATATGCACATATATATGAAATATTTATACTAATTGCATGGTTAAATCAGTGTAAGTCCAACAAGATTCTGATTTTTACCAAGACAACTACATCAATGCTTTTAACAATATCCATTATCAAGTTATTTTAAAATCACTGGACTCAATTCTGGGGTTATAGGGAAACAGACGGGATTTTTAAACTTGAGAAAAGATGTGAAAAGGAAAAAAAACCAACTAGGCCCCAGGAAGATGATTTGCAGTGACATGTATGATGGCCTCGGGTGCAGAGAAGTGCAGACAGGAAGCAAGGCCGCCTCTGGAAAATCAAAGCAAGAGCGATGAGCCTGCCCTAGGACAGTGGCAAGTGGGAATCGCTGTGAACAGCTCTGGCGTGGGGTGTACAGAGGGAGCGGAGGAGAACTGCAAGTAGCTGGAGGTGGAGAATAAGGCCAGGGGAGTCGCAGGTGATGATGGTAATGTGATAACATGACGATGATAAAGGTGACTATTTGTTAGAGAGGACAAATTCAGCCTGGAAATGCTGGGACCGAGGCGCTGGTGGAACAAACAGGCTAAGGTGTCCAGCAGAGAGCTGCAAGTGGGCAAGGGGATCTCACCAGAGATCTCACGAGTGGGTACAGCCTGGCGAGTCAGGTCAGCCCCGAGGAGAGAGTGGGGCCCAGGTAAGATTATTGTCAAGTATCTGCCTTTAGAAAGAGGAGGGAGGTAGGTTTGGTAAGGGGACAGAAGAGGGACGCTTGTAGAGTTAGTAGGAGAAACAAAAAGGCAGTAGGAGCTGAGACAGTGAATTTCAAGAAGGCAGAATTTGAACCTGTAGTCGCACAGGGTGTAGGAGGATATTACCCAGAAAAGGTATTGCATTTGTGAAGCAATTTCAGTAACCTGATGAGGGGGGAAAGTCAGATTTCAAATTAACTGGTTAATAGGCCAGTGAAAAAACAACAACAAACCAACACAGAATTGGGGTGTGGGCAGTTCTAGAACAGGGAGGATGGCAGCAGCTTCCTCCACTGCCTGACACCTTAGGATCGAGAAAACAGAAAAAAGTTTGAAAATTGTGGGCTTTTTAATCTGTGGGTATTTCAGCCCATAGAAGGAACTGTCCTCCCTTTGACGATTTATGTACTGCAATAATAGATAAAGTCCTATACCTTCATGCACCACAGGATAGCTAGGGCTTAGCCTTCAGCTCATTACAGAACTCTGGGCTTCGTACTCATCGGAGTCCCCAGCCCTTGCAGACAAGTCCCAGAACTCTAGAACGCTTTGCTAGCTCCCATGTTGCATATTTTTGACATTTTTCCTCACTCGAGTTTATTCTTTAAGACATTATCTTAACCACCTTCAACTCTTGTTGTATGATTCCTCAGAGAACCTTCCCTCCTCAGTTTACACTTTAGGGGACAACATTTTAGGGGGGAAGATATATATATATAATTTTGGTGAGTCAAGGCCCAAATTTATGGCTCTGTTACCTAGTTTCTAAACTGCCATAATTATATATGCAGCAGGTGTAAGTAGGGAGAGGCCAGTATAAGTCTGTTAGTGTGTATCAGGGGCAGCCTCCAATCCTTAGTGGAAGTGTGGGGTCCCCAATGCTCCACCCCCTCCGCCACAGACCCCTGGGGCAGCCTCAGGCTGGCTGGGGCCTTCGGGCAAGGACCCGAGGGGCTCTTGGTCTGGGGAAAGGGCTGCCCCTTACCCTGTGGCTCATCTCCAGGGCACGTCCTGGAGCCCTTGCTAGGCTCGAGGAGAGTGGGGAGGAGCGGGCCCGATGGTTCGGGTCCCAGGTCATCAGGACGCCCGGGCGGCCAGCGGCACCTGTGGTTGACCCAGTCTGGCCCGCGGCTCATTGTTCCCACTGTTACCAACAGTTACCACCATCTCGCGGACTAAAAGCCAATCCAAACAAGGGAAGATTTGAAGCCAAATCCTGACCTCTGTGACGTTTGCACGTGGGGTCCTTTGCAGCCCCCACCACGCGGTAGTTTCCCCTGCGCGGGGTGCTTCTGTGGGTGCCGCAGAGCGAGTGATCAGCTGTGCCAGAGTGGGTCAGAGGACCCCAAAGGCAGCCCCCCAATACTAACAGTTTTATGGATTTGAGAGCAGAATATCAGAAAATTTAGGTTCTTAACGTTAGATGGGCCTGGTGACCACTAGTCACGTGCGGAGGGTAGGGGTGGTGGAATCCTGTTGGAACTTGAGACAAAAGGGGAAAAAAAAAAAAACAGTTGTTGATCCTGTCTTTACTTAAAGTTTTTAAGTTCTTTCACCATGGATGTTTTTCAAAAATATTGCATTAAGATTTATTTTCCTAATTTTTGTGTGGGCTACCTTACATTTTTGTAAGGCCAGTGCCTCACCCTACACCCAGGCCTGGGATGGAGATAGGGGTGGCAGTATCCAGGCACCCCTAGGCTCCAGGTGCCCAGGAGAAAAAGAACACTTTGCTGACTTGATTGACCAACAGTAGCACATGTTGGTTCAGTAGCTGAGGAGTCCTTCCTCTGGCAGGAAATGGGTTCGGTTCTATTGGTACCTCTAGCACAAGCTATCTTATGATCTTATTTATATGAACTTGGTTCCCCTCTCGCTTGGGAAACTTTGGAGGCAGGATTCTGTCTGTGCCATTGCTATCTTCTGTCAGGGACTAACACACTGCATTCCATAAATGTTGATTCAATGGAACCAGTTGGTTTCTTGGTTCCCAATTTGAACTTGAAACCTAAGAATTAAATACAGCTTTTTAAAATAAATCAGGCTACCTGCATATAAAAATTCTGATGTTAGAATAGAGCATCAAAAATATGTCACTGGAGAAATCAAACACACACTATTTTAGTACTTCCAAAAATATTTCGGCATGGTGGGGCTGGGAGGGTAAAAGTCCAACATGTCACTGTGGAGAGAGTAATAATCTGAGAACTACTATTTAATTGGTTTTTATCTCATAAATAAAAATCGAATGCGAGGAATGGTCCACTAAGAAAAATGTATAAGATAGTTTACTGGTCTTTTATCTCCCATTTTTGCTGTTAATATATGTTACAACATTTCAGATATCATTCATAAATATGCTACATGGAAACATGGAAATGTATAGTACTTGATCAATTTCATTCATACACAAATGTGAGTTTTAGAATCATATGCAAAAATACTTTTAGAGAGCCTTTACAGAAGTAAACTACTAACCAGCTGATTTCTACTAAAATCATATTAAAATTTTTAGCCTTGACTTTTTGTTTAAATCTTTAAAATTTACACTGATTAAGAAGAGAAAAAAAAAAACAAATAAATAAACAAATCCAGCTCTGTTTTTAAGAAAATAACTCATTTCTTATAAGGTCTTAATGTGTCCCATCTCCCCCCAAAATTACAATTTAACTGATCATGAGGACTAAAATAATGCAAATTTAATTATGGGATGTGAAAAATGGAGTTAGGGAAGGTACTTTTTGGATGAAAGATCCTTCCTAGACATCCTCACAGTGATGGTACACAATTTTTACAAAAGAAGCTTCCTAGGTAGAGTGAGCAGAGAGAACGTTTACCTCCATGCGGTGGGATTACGGCCTGAGGAATCCAGCCTGAAATTTTAAAAATTCATGTAAAAGGTACATTCTCCTTTACAATCAATCTTGTTTTAATATAAAAATAAAGTGGCCCCCTCCCCTAACTCCCCTCCAAACTTTGAGCAATATTTACACTGAAGCAAGACACCCTGTGTTTATCCTGTGGCTTTGCCGCTCTGGCACGCCGCCACTGCCTGCAGGGGTATGCATACCCCAGTTTGAAAGCTCTAGCGTATCATGGATGTGGATTTGGAAAAGAAGAAAGAGCTTGTGCTCCAAGTCAGGGCATGTGGGGTTTAGTCTCAGCTATGACATTAACTAGTTGTTGGCCACCTTTGAGTCACTTATTGTCTCTGGTCCTCAGTTTCTTCAGTAGTAAAATTGAGAAGTTGGAAGTTTAGCTAAAAAAAAAAAATCTATTATTTAATTATAGTTTCCTAGAAAGGTGGTATGTATTGTTCACAGAATAGAAGATTCTTGCTGAGATGTTGACATGCAATTGTTTTTAAAAATAATTTCCCAGTGAAAAATGTATGAGGAAAAAAATGTGCATATGATAGCTATCATTAAAACTACATATATTTTTTAAAACTCTCTTTCTAATTTTGTTAACAATTCCAGTCATCAGTCTGGATGTTATTTTTCTAAGTGATTAAAAAATATTTATTAGATAAAGTAATAATTATCAGCCATTGTCTACCATGTAAGAAGGAGCATAGAATGAGCAATATCTCAGCCACCATAAAATCTTCTTACATGCAAAGAAAGGTATATCTTTTTATGTCATTTGATGACCACAGCACCAAAATTTTCATTGTTTTAAGTTTAAACAAAATATTTTAATTACAGCTATTGTTTCTTGTCTGTTTACACAAAATGAAAATGACAATGGAATGTTGGGAATTCATGGAATTCTCTACGAGTCTTTCATGTTACTGCACATTTTAGGAGCAGAGGCAGTGACTGCCTTTTTCAGGACTATATTTTAGGATATTTGTGTAGTGAACATTCTTGGAAGGTAGAGACGGTATCTTGTAAGGGCGGATACTTTTTGTGCTTTGTTTTTGATTGTGCAGCATAATAAAGATAATGTCTCTCTCCTTTATCATAAAGATAAGGTGAGGCAGGCTTACTGACAGCTTAGGATAAACTTCTATCAATAACTCACCAAGCCTAAACTAAGCAAAGTGCGAGAAAGGTTAGTAATTTCAATGACATCATGCAATGAAATCTTACAATAAAAATAATTTTTATGACTTATATGACTTTCCCACCCAGTACCATCTCTAATTTCAGGTAATGGACCTTCTTTCTTGGGCTCCATGATTTAGAGAGTCCTGTTAAGGTCGTCCTTTGGACTCAACCCCCATCACTACCACCATCCCTTGAACAAGCGGATGGACCCACCTGGAGTTCTTGCCCTCCTCATCTTTTTCACACTCTATAACTAGGGGAGCACGGCTGGGCATGTGCTCCCCTCAGCCCAAGGGATAGTCAAAGAGTGGCTGTTTGGGGTGATAGACAGAGCTTAGACATGGGGGCTCATTGTACTTGAGAGAAAATGTAAAATCACAGTAAAGGACACACAGATTTGGAATTCAAAATTATATTATTTGGTTAAGCTGGGGTTCTGTCTTGAGATTTCTAGCTATTCCAGACAGTAAAAGAATGTTTCCAAACATGAAGCACTTCCTGTTCCAATACAGGTAGGAGTTTGGAGGATGGTGTGTGAATTTTGAGAGAAAACAAGGTATGCAAGGAGGAAGTGGAAATGGCTGCTTTCCTGAGAGAGTTTAAGAAATACTACATGTGGACAGTATTCCTTAGAACCCTGATAATGAAGGGTACCATGGGGTTGTGGAGAGACTAACGCTTCCCCTATTACCTCCGAATGCACCACCGTGCCAATAACTCAAAAAAAGGCACGACTTAGAGCATTGGGTGATCGCGTCTTGGGCCTGAACCTGAGAGATCCATGAAAGGGTACTTTGGCGATAGAGAAATGAAGTTTATTTTAACAGTGTGAAGGGCAACAGGCATTAGCCAGGGAGAGGAGAGCAAAGGAAGACAGCTTTGCAAGATTCTATAAAAAGTCTTGTTATGCTAGCAGGAATGCTTCATTTATCACACATCGGATATAACAACCAGGTATTTGAAGCATAAATTATTTCTCTCTATAAATGTGTGGGTTTATTTAGGTGTGTGCATGTATGTGTATATTCACATGTATATACACACATGTACACACACATTAGGCTAATTCTACAAGGACCCAGTAATCCCTCCCTCCTGGTTTTCTCATACTTGTGTAACTAATCCCCTCTCCTTGCATGTGGGCTGGATTTATGAACTCATTTCTAATGAATACAATATGGCAGAAGGATGGGATATCACTTCTGAGAGTAGGTTACAGAAAACACTGTGGCTTCTGTCTTAGACACCTTTTCTCTTGTTCTCTGGTCCACTCTGAGCTAAACCAGTTACCATGTTGAGGGAGGCCCATATCCAAGGTGTTGATGTGTCTGGCCCACAGCCAGAGAGGACCTGGAGCTTGACAGTAGCCAGGTGAGTCAGTTTGGAAGCAGATCCTCCCAAGTGGAGCCTTGAGAAGACAATAGGCCTGGCCTGGATTGCAGCCTCTGGCAGACTCTGAGCCAGAGGCACTCAGCTGAGCCGAACCTGGATTCCAGAAATGGACAAAATAGAGTTTGTTGTCTTAAGCTGCTAAATTTTGAGGTAATTTGCCATGCAGCAATAGATATCTAATTATACATATATGTATATTATTATGTATTATATAATAGACATGAGGTGTGTGTGTGTGTGTGTGTGTGTGTATACACACACACATATATATTTAAATTAAAAATATATAGAAAACCAAAAAGGTGGTCCTCTGTAGTCAAGTCCCATCCTTCTCAAAAGAATTCCTGTCCTTTTCACCATACATAGTAAAAATTTGACAAAATTCCCATCCTGGAAATTTTCAGATTAATATTTAAATATGAAAAGACAAATTTATTCTTGGAATGTTATCTACATGCAACCATAAGTTTATATGTAACATTTTTATATGTTTATATGTAAAAATAAATTAAACTCTTTTATCATAATAGATAATATTTTAGTTAGAGGATAATTTAAAAGAGATTTTTATAAGCTACAACTTAATCTAAGCTGAGAATTTATTAAAAAAAATCATTTGCCAGAATGAATACTATTACCAAGTCAATTTATATTTTTCTCATCTGCTTATGAAATCTTTTCAAATGTGCTATGTATTTTTTAAAATGGGACAGTATGAAGCACTATTATTTTGTGAAATTTGAGGTGTTATCTTGTGGTCCGGCTTCACCTCTATCATTATATGGGTTCCTCTGAGACTCTAACCCAAGGATCTGAAACTGCTGAGATTTTCTTCTTCCATTCTTATGATTTTTTAGGTAAATTTTAGATGATGACTAAGTTTGGAAGTAATTTTTCTTTTGAGCCTCGATTAGTTTTGCAGACAATCACTGTTGGAGGTGGCATCCAGGATTCTTGGGGACAGAGTCCTTTTGGCTCTTATCTGCATAGTACAGTGGCAGGGAGGGAGAGACTCCCAAACACGCTCCAGGAAGCCTGGGTTCAATGTGTGGCCGCCTTGGGCCATCAGGCCATTAAAGTGCTCTTCTCAATGCATGATGAAGCTACTTTAGATGACTTCTTCATTTATTCATTCATTCAGGCAGGCAGGCACTGAAATTCACTGAGTCCCTACTATAAACCACACACTAGGCCAGGGCCTGGGGGATATGAACAAGACATCCTGCAAGGAAAGAGAACTAGGAAGCAAATAGTACAGGTGCCCATTGCTTTAAGCATACTTTAATTTTATTTAGTTCTGCTTGATATTGGCTGTCATTCAAATGGTTCATTGAGGATGTTACTATTATTTTCTTAGAACTTGAACTGTTTCCATTACCTCAGCACATAATTCCAAGCTATCTTATTGACCATGTTAACTGTGTGCTCTTTACGGCCTTTATTCAGCTAGTAGGTTTTTATTATTGATGTTTTCATTACCACCTTTTCACACAAAGCGAATAGGAGAGAAAGGTTCAGTAATCATTTCAATTAGAGGTGCTACATGTTGAAAAAGTAATTCAGAAGAAATTGTTCTCAGGAAAAGTACAAAGGCATTGAGAGGTTTTTGCATTGCAAGTTTAATACTTCTAAAGTTTTAAAAAACAATTTTTGTTTTATAAATCTACTTTAGATTATAACAAAGAAAGAAATTTTGTTTTCACAGTTAGAGTACACTTTCTAATAAGCTTGGAAATTTTCCATAAACTTGGGGAGAAAAGATAGGCCAATGGCTAATTTGGGCTCTGCCCAATTCTTTACCCTTTACCCTTGATCTGGGTAATAATGCAGGTAAGAAGCAGAAATCAAGTTGAAGACCACTAGATCCTACCACTTGAGTAAGTGATGGCTGTGGGTGGCGTTTGCAGGCATGGACTGTTTAAAAACGGGTGGGGGATAAGGGAGAGTGAGGGAGAATAGAAGAAAAGTAGAAGGAGAAAGAGACAGGGGAACAAAAAGAGAAGGGTGGAGAGAAGAGGAGAGGAGACAGAGGTTATAGAGAAGAAAATAGAGAAATGTAGAGAAACAGGTGAGAGAGAAAGGAGGAGAAAAGCAAAGGAAAGGAACACATTGAGTAGAAATTATGATGCCTTTTGATCACAGCCATCTTGTGAAAACAGATGTGATTCTTTGGGGACGTTGCTTTATTCCCAATCCTGTGGCTCAGTGACACTAATAATCACTGATAATCACTCTCTAAACTCCTGGCATTAAGGGTAGGCATATGATCCATGCCAGAGTAAGGGGAATAAGCTCTCCTGGATGTTTCAAAGCTGAACTAAGGGGAAAGGAAGAGTCTATTCCTTGTGGTGAAGCTGTGTGGTTTGAGGCCTTAAATTCTGGTTATGTGCTGCCTTATTATCTGAAAGTGGGAGGGCCTCACACAATCTAACTGCAAGCTCCCTTCCTACTGCTCCCACAGAGTCCCCTAGACAAGCATCCCTCTTATCAAACAGACCAAATGTAATTGATGCTTATCCCTGAGTAGCAGGTTTAAGTTCCTTGCCAGCCAGCAGAATTATTTAAGCAACCCAATCACATCCTTGTGTGGGAACTACGGCACCCCACCCTCTGATTACCACAAAGCCTGCCTCCCACAGCTGCTGACTGTTCCCTCCAAAGCCGCTGGTTGTTCACTTTGCTTGAGAGTGCAACTCCTGTGTGGTCCTGCATGGTAGGTACCCAGCGTCCTCCTTGCCTGGGCTGTGACTACAGGTGACGGATACACTGCTACCAATCTCATCTCCCCAGCGTCAGGTGCCGTGCATTTGGTCATCCCCACAAGCCTATGGTGGGAATTCCTCCCTAACCAAAGAGGTGAAGAGGGGGTAATTAGAACAAACTGTGATATATCCTGAGTGCTGCCAGGCATGTTCCCAGCCTTGTAAAGGAGCTGGGCTGAGGGTACGAAGCCAGGACACGGAGTCACAGAATTAGGAGCTGAAGACAGAGGGAGGCCTGAGCACTTGGAGTTCCTGGCTCCCATCACCACTGAGGCCTGCCTTTCCTTCAGATTTCACTCAGATTGCCCTTTTTCCTTCTACTAGTTTAATTAGAGTTTCCACCACTAACTATCACCTCTGTATTATTTAGTGAAGCCAATGATATTTGCTTGTTTTTATTTGAATTTAAAATAATAGCCTTTTTTTTTTTTTTTAGTAAGTATACAATTATGTGACTTACATATTCCTTTCAGGATGAGAGAGGCTAGGACAGGTAGAGAAGTCTAGTGATAGTCCAATATCATGAACAAGAAAAAAACCTGAGGCTCTCCCTCTTGGGGAGAGTGCTTTTCTCTTCCCCACTTCTTACCCCCAAGGCCTTTCCCTCTCCTAAGCTCCAAGGGCCCTTCTTTAGCTTCTGTAACTTGTTTCCTGAGCCTACACAGCCCAGCTGGCTCATTTCGACTACCTCCGTAACTTTCTAAATAAGCTTTGTCTTATAATTTGAAAAAAAAAAAAAATTCCAGATACAAAAGGCACATCTGTAGTGGGATAAGAAGACATCACCGTCCTAAGAATCACCCCTATGAAGAAAATCAAGTATTAAGAAATTAGAATATTACCTTAAATTCTAATTTAAGCTAATAATTCTAAATTACCTCAAGTAGTATTTATATTTTAAAGCACTAAAATTCTTTTTGAAGACCTACAGTTTTTCTGTCTAGAAAATGAGAGGGGCTTAAAGATTATATGCTGATGATCTTAAAATTTTTTTTTTATTGAGGTGAAATTCACAAAACATAGAAATGAACCATTTTTAGTTGCACAATTCAGTGGCATTTAGTGCACTGTCGATGTTGTGCAACCATTGTATGAACATTTTGTTTATCCAATCACCCATTGATGAACACTTTGGTTCTTTCTACCTTTTGGCTATTGAGAATAGTGCCGCTACATTCATTTATTTACAAATCCTGGTTTGAACACATGCTTTCAATACTTTTAGGTATGTGCCTAAGAGTTGAATTACTGTCATATGGTTATTCTTTGTTTAACTTGTTGAAGAGCCACCAAACTGTTTACTACAGTGGCCACACCATTTTACTTGCGCTAGTAATGTATGAGGGTTTGAAATTCTCTACTCCTTGCCCACACATTATGATTTCAGTTTTCATTTACTTAATGACTAATGATTGTGTATCTTTTTCATGTGTTTGTTGGCTATTTGTATATGTTCTTTGGAGAAATACCTATTTCAGACCTTTGCCCATTTAAAAATTATTTTGTTTAATTTTTGGTAGTTGAGTTTTAAGACTTTTCTATATCTGAATACCAGCTGGTTGTCAGATACATGGTTTGCAAATATTTTCTCCCATTTTATAGGTTGTCTTTATAACCTGATGATTTTCTACAGATTGTTTTTATCCCTTCTCTAGTTAATGCTAATTATTATTTATCCTACAGGTATTATTATTTCAGTATTCTTTTCTACCTTATCCATATAATGAGAGCTTTGGTTAAAGAGGCAGTGATTTAGAATAGGGTGTGCATGACCCACCTTCCTGGCCATAGTTTTTGGTCTAAAGGTGGGTATCTAAACCTAAGTAGACCTCACAACCCTAGCCACAACTATTGGTCAATCACACAAGCCAGGCCAATCGGAATATTTCCCTAGAACCTTTTCATTATCTTATCAATAAGCTGTTAGTGTGTGATCTTGGAAGCTGCCATCAGCCGTGTTTCTATCTATATAGAAAGCGGATCTAACAATAGAAGATAAAACTAACACACAAAGCAAGAGACCAATTCTAATGGTGTTTGAGTCTTGGTTCTAGCTCCCCGCTCCCCTTGCCTTCACTGCAGTTTGACTATGCAAGTCAATGTACTACCTTTTGTTATAAGCTGGTTTACATTAGGTTCCTCTACTTTAAATCAAGTCTGACCAAGTCAGTGAATATGGGAATATTTCCTTAAGGGTGTACCTCATAATATCATGGCATTTTCGAATACACATATAATTTCTTTGGTCTACATTTTGCCCACAATGGCCCTAGTTTTTACTGTAACACTTATCTAGGGTTTGTGTCTATTGATTTCCCTGCCTGATCCCCAACTCCCAAACTAAGAACTAATAGGAAAAATTTGAAATTATTTCTGGTAGAATTGGTTTCTATTTTCTTTTCTCTCTAAAAATTTGCATTAAAATGATTGGACAGCTGCCAAGAACTTAAAAAATTAACTTAAAAATTAATTTAAACATCGTAACCCCGTTTGCATTTTCTATCTGTAACTGGAATGAAATGTTTAAAAAGCACATTTACTGCCCTAGCCAGTTTGGCTCAGTGGATAGAGCATCGGCCTGCAGGCTGAAGGGTACAAGGTTCAATTCCAGTCAAGGGCACATGCCCCGGTTGCAGGCTTGATCCCCAGTGGGGGGCGTGCAAGAGGCAGCCAATTGATGATTTTCTCTCATCATTGATGTTTCTATCTCTCTATCCCTCTCCCTTCCTCTCTGAAATCAATAATAAAAAAAAAGAGCATTTACTTAAAGGAATGTTTTGTGTAATTTAATGTGTGATAAATGTAGGTGGTCTAAAGCTATTTTTACTGCATTCCTACTTTTGCTCATAAACTTTTAAAATACTTTCACTAAAGTGAGAGTATCATTTGACAAAAGGAAGTCAACTAAGCCCTTTATATGACATTACTTTAAATAATCTTTTCAATATTTTCTAAGTCGGTTTGTATAGTTAGTTAATCCATTCACCTATTGTAATATTAGGTGATGAAAAATGTCATGCATCCTGTCTTTGGTGAAATTACATACATTCCTTTTCAATTTTCTTTTGTTGACTTTTAATATATTTTGTATCATAGCTTTAGTAACTAGGATGTCTTTTGGTGAAGAAAATCCCTATTTCCGATCATTGTCCTTTACAAATTAATGACTCAAGGTATTACATGTGCAGTCCCGTAGTTGTTTATCTTGGTGTGGCCCAAGCTGAAAATGATTTCTACTATCAAAATGATTCTGTTCTTTGAGATGATCTCTTGGTATTTTTTTGGTTCCGGTTTCTCTAAAAGTTCAGGAATTGCCTGTCGGAAATTCCTTGACAAGAAAATTTACCAAGAACAGTCTTAGACTGGTACACTTGACAGTTTCTTTACTAAGAAATGATGGCTTCCATAGCCTAACTTCTTCTTACCTAATAGCTATTTTTCCTCTCACCTCATTCCCCCCGCCCCATATACTATTCTGCTTTGAATAAACTATTTTTTATTAACTTCATTTTGTTACTTAGATATGGATCACACCTAAACTGTATAGCTATGGTAACATAACAAGTTCATATTTTATATTAATTAAGAACATTTAAGAAACTTCATTTAACTGGTGGAATGACCCTGAGGCTCTTGACTGAAGTTTTGCATGAGAGAGACCCACTGGGAAATCACAAAGTCTGTTTCTTCCCAGGGCAGCTTCTAAGCCCTGCATCATATATTGTTTATCTGTAAATGGTTCCAGTTGTTGCTTCCAATAACTCAGAACATAAGTCCCTCTGATTCATCAGGCACAGAACCACCAGCAGACTGACTCATTGGCAATGATAGGTGCTAACTTTGGAGTAAAATTACTTTGATCAATTAGGGTGTCTTTCATTATAATATCAGGACACTAAGATCTACTTATTTGAATAGTTAAAGAAATGTCTTGCCTCCATTAATACATCCAAAGAGAAAGCAGTTCTAGGCTCCATGTGGTCAGGGCTAGAGCTCCAGATCTCCGCTGGTTTGAATCCCACACTCCTCTAAGTTGGCTTTCTTTTCAGGCTGCCTTCCCTCATCACAAGGCCGCGGTGGCAGTTCCAGGTTCATGCTCTGACATGTCACTGTTGAGAGGAAGAAGGGGGCCTGTTTTCCACGGTCACCTTCCTACTAGAGGGGAAGCCATTCTTGAGACTTTTCCCTGAATGCTTCTCTTCATGTATGCTAGGCCCCAACAAAGTCACATGCCCATGTACTGGCGAGGGAGTGGAATTCCTGAGGTTGGTAGATAATCAAGATCCACTCTGAAGGGCTACACCAGGTTGCCCTGTCGGGTGGATGCTTTCTCACTCAGCTAGGAGGCTGCCAGTCCACACCCGTCTGTCTGCCTTACTCCCATGTGGGTGCCGTCCTGCCCCTGCTAAAGCTCCTTCACCACCCCCTGGGCTGCTCTTCTTCCACCTTCCACAAATCTGACACTGCACCCAGGTGTCCTCCCACCCCAACCCCCTTGGAATGCTCTGGCAATGTGCTGGGCCCACCCATGGACGCCTTCTTTACCAACCTGGGTCCTGCTACCCATGCCTTCTTTTAGCCACTGAGCCTGACACTTACCTAGCAACAGTCTGTTCCATCAAGAGTTAAAACCTTGCTCAGATGCAACATGTATAGCAGTCTATATAAAGAAGCTGATATGCAAATAGCTATGTACAAAAATTTTTTAAACGAGTTATGAGATTTTTCCCCCCATTCACATAAAAAACGGAGTTGTCTGAATAGAAAGCTGTGACTATACATGCACACTGTTGCTATGGTACATACAACTAGTAAGTGTGGTTTTCATAAATTAAAAAATTCTATATGTAACTATTTCCCCAGCCTATCAGCAGTATCTTGAGTTACAGATAAAGAAAATAGCATCCGATTTTCACTCCCACATTCTCTTTTTGCTCATTTCCCCCTTGTTTTCTTCAGATCACCTGCCTGCCACAACCATGGCCACTTCCACCATCAGATCAGCACTGGGCAGTTCTGGTCTTCGCCCCTGCTCATTTATCATCAATACCACCCTTTCTTACCATTTGTGTCTGTTCTCTGATCTTGAATTCTTACCTCTGTCAGGAGGCTTTCCCTAAACTGTGTGACCTCATTTCTCTGTTGCCTCCACCAGACCCCCTGCGAAGCCAGCAGCTGCTGCCAAATCTCTCCAGGACTCCTCACAGTAACTTACCCAGCGAAGCTTTGTTTAGGGTTCCCAAGAAATGAGTCAGTTGAGCTCT
This sequence comes from Eptesicus fuscus, assembly GCF_027574615.1. Classification (NCBI taxonomy): domain Eukaryota; kingdom Metazoa; phylum Chordata; class Mammalia; order Chiroptera; family Vespertilionidae; genus Eptesicus; species Eptesicus fuscus. The sequence continues at coordinate 17,989,422 of NC_072486.1, forward strand.
CTGTTTAGGGAAAACTTCTACTTGCCTAAGGAGACTAACAGAGTGGCTGAACGCTCCCCGAATCAAAGTTTGTAAACCCCAACTGAGAGTTTCATTGTTTCCTCTCCTTGATCCTCTTGCTTTGGATCCAATAGACCATCTCCTTGTTCTATCTGTTCCAGCTGAAGGCAGACTCTGCCAGAAATCTGTCTGGGCACAATTCCCTTGATGCTGTGTTTCCATTATCTGGTAGGGGGGAAATGGCAAGGTTTTGGGTAGTGGCTCCCATGTTTATTCTGTTTCTTACTCTTTGATGCCCTGGGACCTCTTGCTTCTCTGCCCTCTGTCTGATATTTTCTTTCCCCTCCCACCCCCCTATGGAATGGAGACTCTCAAGTTAATGCTGGGGATGGGGTGGGAGGGAGTAAAGAATATCTCAGCATCTCTGGAGGTGGGAAATAGTTTAAAAACCCCTTTTCACTATTATAAGAGCGTTGTATATTTTTAAGGTTAACAACTAAAATTTTGCTCTTTTTAAAAGTTATGTTCAAATGACTTCATATTGGTTAACTGCAAAATTATTTAAAGATAACTGTTTTTTCTCAAAACAAGGCTGTTTATGCTATTGTTCAGTGTAAAATTTCTTATAAGATTTACATTGATTGCAAAATAGATTATTAAATCCTTAATGTACTATTAAATGGCACCCCAATATGACTTCAACATAATTTAAACATATTTCTATATACTGACTTAATTTTTTAAGTGTCACATATTTTAAAGCTAATGAACTGTTGCTTACTCGTTTCTTCCTCTCTGTGTGCTTTCCTTTATTGTCATCACTTCCAACAACATATTCTTTTCTCTTCTTTCTTTGATTTCTTTTAATAAAAAATTCAAATATATATGTATGTGTGTATATATATATATATATATATATATATATAGAGAGAGAGAGAGAGAGAGAGAGAGAGAGAGAATATCTTGCTAATCTTATTTTATCTATTTCTCCATTAAAAAAAATATTTGTATTGATTTCAGAGAAGGTAGAGGGAGAGAGAGACATCAATGATGATAGAGACTCATTGATTGGCTGCCTCCTGCACTCTCCCTACTGGGGACCGAGCCAGCAACCTGGGTATGTGCCCTGACAGGGAATCTAACCGTGATCTCCTGGTTCATAGGTCAACCACTGAGCCTGAAGTTTGCTAAGTTTAAAATTTTTTACAATGAATAAAATAACCTAGATTTTAAAGACTCGCTTAAATAAATGAGTAGGACTCTGTTATACTGAAAAACTTCTGCACAGCAATGGAAACCATGAACAAAATAAAAAGGCAATCTACCGCATAGTAGGAAATATTTGCAAATCATGTATACAATATGGGGTCAATACCCAAAATATATGAGGAATTCACATAACTCAAGAGCAAAAAATAAATACCCCAAATAATCCAATTAAAACGTGGGCAGAGGAACTGAACAGACACCTTTCCAAAGAAGAGAGATACAGGACAACATGAAAAGATGCTCAACATTACTAATCACCAGGGAAATGGAAACCAAAACCACAATGAGCTCCTTATAGCTGTTGGAATGGCTATCATAAAAAAAGCAAGCGATAACAAATGCTGGTAAGGATGTGATATATATATATATATATATATATATATATATATATACACACACACTAGAGGCCCAGTGTGTATATATATATATATATATATATATATATATATACACACATATATGTGTATATATATATATATATATATATATATATATATATATATACACACACACACACACACACACACACACACACTAGAGGCCCAGTGCACGAAATTCATGCACTGGTAGTGTCCCTATTGGCTGGCAGTGGCTGGACAGGTACTCCCTCCCTTCCCCCGGCCAGCCCCACCCCCTGGTCCAACACCTGGAAGAACTCCCAGTTGAGGAGACAATTTACATACTATGCTTTTATTATATCGGATATATATCCACACATACATACCACACACAGAGACAATGAAATATTATTCAACCATGAGAAAGAAGGAAATTTTGCTATTTGTGACAACATGGATGGATCACGAGGGATTATGCTAAGTAAAATAAGCCAGACAGAGAAAGACAAATACTGCATGGTATCACTTATATGTGGAATCTATAAAAAGGAGTTAGGCTCATGGAAACAGAGAATAGAAAAATAGTTACCATGAGGTGGTGGTGGGGGTGGTTCACTTAAGGAAATAGGAAGAGGTTGATAGAAGGGTACAAATTTTTAACTAAAAGATAAATAAGATCTGAGAATCTAATGCATAACATGATGACTTTAGTTGATAACACTGTATTATATCATTGAAATTTGCTGAGAGTACAACTTAAATATTCTCACCATGAGGGAAAAAAAGGTAAGCATGTGAGGTAATGTATATGTTAATTAACTTGGTGGGGAGAATCCTTTCAAAATGTATAGTTATATCAAATCATCGCAGTGTATACTTAAAATATCTATTTGTAAATTATAGCACAATAAAGCTGAAAGAAAAGACTCACTGAGTGCACACATTAAAAGTTATAGCATCACACAGGGAAAAAGGAGCTAAGGAGTTTCTAGATGTGCAGTCTAAAAGGTGATGTGTATTATATCATTCCATTAGTGCAGTAACGTTTTCAACAGTGGCACTCAGACAGCTACAGTTTCTGTTGACCTCTGATATGTGACATTTTTCTCAAATTTAATCAAGATTATTTAGTTATGTAGGGATAAAAGAAACTTGATTTGTTTGAGAAACACATTTGAAAAAGTTATGATGAACTTTAATGGGAAACACACTTGTATAGAAGCCTGGGCATAAGGTTGAAATTGATCATCACATTGTTTGTTTAGAAAAGAAAACATAACATTCAAAGAATATGTTGGAAGCATTGGATTTCCTCACATAAGAACACACACATAGAAAATGATGAGGCTTGGATAAAGCCTATATTACAGACTATTTTTCTTTACTTAAGAGAGTTGACCTTACAATGCACATATTATTGAATATACTAAAAATCCGAATATTTTTGCACGTAGACACGTTTTGGAAAAAAAGATAGAAAATAAAAAAGAAACTCTTTTTATTGATAATACTAATGACTAGACTTTGAAAATAATTCTATAAGTGGAAGAATGAAACAACAGACAGTTTACAGGCAGCCAAATATGTAGATTTTAGGCAGCAGCCTATCACTGCTCGCCTGGGTGGTCTCCCATTTCCCAGAAGAGGGACTTGCTGAGCTTCGTGATAGAGTCAAGAGTACTCAGCACCTAAGGGGCCTTTGTGTGTGGGGAGGGTGGAGGGAGAGGAAATAGCTTTCTAAAAAGTCATAGAAGGGGGTCAAAAAATCATAGAAGAAACTTTGTGAGTTATACAAACCAACCCAGTTACCCCCAAGAAAAACCACACCTAAATTCTTCCAGACAGATTAGAATCTTTCCTATTTCTGCAGACCTCCTGAGAAGGAGTTTCCATTTCCTTACTTTAGTATTTAACAGACTTCCTTCTCAAGAACACTGCTCTCTTGACTACGTTAAATCTTTGATAATACTGCCAAGACTTTTATTTGTTCTTATAATATCCTGTACAGGGAAGGAGGACAGCTGAGTGAGCTTGCTTCAGGAACTCTCTGTCCCTCATTCCCCCATGGCCTTCTTTTCTCCACACTTATAATTTCCATTCCTTTAAGGTAGGGATTGCATGGGCTTTTCAGGGTCAAACAAATAATATGTAGGTTGAGGCAAAAGTAGGTTTACAGTTGTGAGTAAGCAAAACACAGAGTTCATTCTTGTATTAGTATTTACTAATTACCGTATTATTTTCCAGATGAGCAACTGTAAACCTACTTTTGTCCAACCCTATAAAACTTGTAGGATTTAAGATTGTCAGGAGTGGTGGCAAAGTGGAGAACCACTGCTACTCTACAGGCATTTGATTATATTTTCATTATATGCGCTGAGTAGGTCAAGCCAGATATGATTTAGGGGTGAATTCTGCTTGAGAGCTGCCCATTTACATCCTTGCTTCAGGCCCTTCCTAAAAAGGTAGGACATGATAGTCAGGTTGCATTTGCCTATGGCTACAAATGAAAAACCAAGGCTTAGGTTAGCTGTGATGAAAGATGCTTCTTGTCTGCATTCTCTAATACAAAAGCACTCTCATCTCTATAAGAAAAGCCTAAGCGACTGTTAAGTCACAACGACCAGAATGACCGGTCGTTATGATGTGCACTGACCACCAGGGGACAGACACTCAATGCAGGAGCTGTCCCCTGGTGGTCAGTGCACTCCCTCAGGGGGAACGCCACTCACCCAGAAGCTGGGCTCACGGCTAGTGAGCGCAGCGGCAGTGGTGGGAGCCTCTCCCACCTCCGTGGCAGTGCTAAGGAGCAGGGAGCAGGAGGGCAGTAAGGAGCAAGGGGTCCCTGACTGCGAGAGGGATGTCTGCCCTTTGGCTTAGGCCTTATCCCCCAGGGAGTGAGCCTAAGCCAGCAGGTGGACATCCCCCAAGGGGTCCCATACTGCGAGAGGGTGCAGGCCGGGCTGAGGGACAACCCCCCCCCTCCAGTGCATGAATTTTGTGCACGGGGCCTCTTGTTATAATATAATTTCTTTTGGACACATATATTCTGCAGGAGGTTTTAATGTATGCATTACCTCCAAGAAGGCACCTAATGTTTCTTGTTTCCTGGCATTCTTATCCTTGTATGTTAGCCCTGTGTGAGCAGCAGTGTGGAAGTGATTATGTGTGACTTCCAAGGTTAGGTCATGTTCATGAACATCGTTGCAGCTTTCATCTTTGTCTCTTATGTCCCTTGCTCCAGAGGAAGTCAGTGCCATGCTGTGAGGACACTCAAACAATCCTGTGCAGAGCCCTGCAACCAACAGCCAGCACCTATTTGCTAGTCTAATGAGTGAGCCACCTGGGAAATGGATTCTCCAGACCCAATCAGGCCTTCAGATGCCTCAAGACCAGCCAGTATCTGACTACAACTAAATGAGAGATTCTAAGTGAGAACTGCCCACAAGTTTTTGACCAACAGAAACTTGAACTGTAATAAATACTTCTTATTGTTTTAAGACACTACGTTTTAGAGGTCATTTGTTTGGCAGCAATGATGACAGGACGAATCGAGTAGGTGGGTTTAGAGTCATGCATCCATAACCGCAGGCTTCTGTCATTTAGCATGAGTAGAATGATGGATCCTGGTGACCCATTCCTCTGTTTCTTCTTAAAAATTTCCCCAGCTTTATTGGGATATAGTTAACATATAACATGGTGTAATATTAAAGTGTACAACATGATGATTTGATATACAGGTGTACATTGTGAGATAATTACCACAGTAATGTTAGTTGACATATCCGTCACCTCCCATATCCTCTGTTTCTTTGGAAACAGGAAGGGAGATGTTGTGTTTTTCCCCTCAGGAATGTGGAGTGAGGACTAATGTAGAAAGCAGGGTGATTTTACATGGACACATGCCATATTTTTTCCATGCCATATTAGCTTTCAATGATCATTCGACAATAGCTGATATTAATTGAACTTTTACTATGTAGCAGCACTACATTAAGAGCTCCACCCAAGTTGTCCTCATATAATCCTCACAAGAACCCTAAGAAGTAGCTATTATTATTTATATTTTGCCTGCTCACTGCAAGACAGCTCTTAAGGAGCTGATGAAATAAGCTATTATCCAAGTAGCTGGGATTTAAAAAAAAAAAATACCACAAAATTTCCATTCCCAATATCTCTACAAGTCAGATATCACGGTTACTTCAATTTTATGAATATGCACTTGCATATATGTAAGTCATCTCTAAGCAGGATGCTCAGTCAGTTAATGAGTCCATGTATAGCAGACATGTTTTGCACCCAACTCTGTGAGAGCTACTGTGTAGCAACTGGCCAAGAAGCTGGGTCTCCACCACTGCAAGGAGCCCAGCTGCTGCCATCTAACGTCCACACCCGTCTGCACCACAACGTCCGTCCCTGAGATGCTCCTGGCCAGGGACTGAGAGCGGCAGGCTCACGGATGCAGGATGATGACTCCCTGAGGCCCTGCTGACATTCCTTAGAACTGCACTGCCACCTGAGACTCTTCTACCATCCTTCTTCCCGGCCTCTCTTATTTACTTGTGGTCTGACCCACATCGTGGTCTAACCAGCACCCGCTTCTGCCTGTCCCTTCCCATGTCCCCCTCACAGGTGTTGTTACCCTGATAAATGTCTTACATAGTGAGCCCTGTGTTGGCCTCTGCTTCTCAGGAGGCCGGGACTAATATTTACGCATCTATGGTCACAGTGTGATGAGAAAGTGGCACGAGCAAGCGAAAGAGGACCTGAGAGGATTCAAAAGATAAGGAGTCTACTGTATAATTTTGCTTAAGCAAAGCTGGTGCTATACAGAATCAAGTAGCAGATTATTTGCAGGGAGGTTAAGTGGAGACCTATTCAAAGCAAAAAAAAAAAAAAAGTGTTGATCAATAAAATAAGACGAACCCAGTCAGCTTGGCTCGGTGGTTGAGCATCAACCTATGAACTGGAGGTCAGGGTTTGGTTCCCGGTCAGGGCACATGCCTGGGTTTCGGGCTTGATCTCTAGTGTGGGGCATGCAGGAGGCAGCCGATCAATGATTCTCTCTCATCATTGATATTTCTCTCTCTCTCTCTCTCTCTCTCTCTCTCTCTCTCTCTCTCTCTCCCTTCCTCTCTGAAGTCAATAAAAAAAATTTTTTTTAAATGAAATAAAGATGAGTAAGGATGGTGTATGTGGTGTTCTGTCTGGGGAAGTGAGGCGGATGTATTCCTTATTAAGAAAAAGAATCCTGACATGTAGCAGACACTTTTCATGCCCTGCTTCACCACCCTGAGCCCACCCCTGATTTTAGTTGCAATAAGGGGGACAGTCTGAGTGAGCTCAGACTCATGCCAATAGTATTCCATCTCAAGCATGTGCCAGGAGTAGGATTGTCAGATTTAGAAGAAAAAAGAAAAAGAATACAGGATGGGCATTTCAGATATATAAGTAATTTTTAGTGTAAGAATGTCTGATGAATATTTATAATAAAAAGTATTAGCTATTTATCTGAAATCTAATTTAACAGGGCATCTTGTATTTTATTGTCATGCCCAGCAAGGAGGTCTCTACTTTCTTATCTTGGACTTTTCTCTGAAACCAAAGCAGTGTCCTCAGCCAGCAGTAAGAGTGAGTTCATGTATCCTCAGGACTAACCCGCAATCAGTGGAGGACTGTAGTTGGGTATCAGCACCCAGCACGTGTCTGTCCTTCCAATGGAGAGTGTGGGCATTCTGTTTCTCAGAGGTCCCTGCAGTACAGAGTCTATTCTCTGCAGCAGCAACCTCATCGATGCACGCCTCTTCTTCTCTTCTCTGTCTCCCTGCTCCTTCACTCCTGCTTCCTGTGATTGCCCTGCAAATAATAAATCTAGCTCTGAGTCTTAGTATCTATATTTGGGGAAATCTAAATTAAGACAACATTTTTGTGGATAGAGACAACTCATAGCAATCCTTTCCTCCAAAATAATTTCAAAGAGCCAGGAATTTTAAAAATTAGTTTTAAGTAATACATGGGTCCTTAATCACATGAAGATATAATTTTAGATTCTAAGCAAATAAAAAATAGGTAATATACATTCCAGGAAGGGACATTTGTTTATTTGACCATAAATAAAATAAACCACTTGCTCATATCTATATCTATATCTATATCTATCTATATCTATATCTATATCTATATCTATATCTATATCTATATCTATATCTATATCTATATCTAAGGCTAAGTGACCCCTGTCTGTCCCTCCGACCGTCTGACCCACCAACTGGCCAGGACATATGACGTGTACTGGCAATTTAAAAATAAACGTTGACTCATGCATGCGTGATACATATAAAGCTCTCGCTGTTGCCAATTGCACGCGTGTGTTTCGATCTGTCATTGTTGACTGTCAATTTGGTTGACACTTCTATTATACAGAAAGGGTGAATAGCAATATTAAAATATTTCTTCTAATTAATTTCCTTTCAATGTGCACAAATCTGTGTACTGGGCCACTAGTTAAATTATGGTTAAAAAGGGGTTTTTTGGTTATGAAATAATGACCCTCCAGTATGTATGGTGTGACTAACCAAAGCCAATCAAATCTGTTTTCTAGTATATGTGATTTAAAGGCAATAAGAGTTTTGTCGAAAGAAGTAATAAAAGAAGTAATAGTGTGAGTAAGGATATCTGCAGCGGATTTGGAAGTTTGGGATTATTAGTTCTCAAGCACTCGGGCCATCAGTATAAATATTTGATGCTATTTAAGAATTACATTCGTTTTTGGCAGTGTTTTGCATTTCGTCAACCACAGCTTTCAAGTACCTTTAGTCTGTGAGAGGTTCTGCATAAAGCAATCAATCAGCCCCTTTTGGCTGTTTGGCAGAGACAGCCAATGACTTGTTCTGTCATGAACTGAATTCATATATATTCATGAGGCGCAGAGAAACACTTCATTGTTTCAGATTGTTTTGTTATTTCAGAATAAATCATAAAGACACCATCCCACCCATAGTTGGTAAAGAAATATTTGTCCTATGATCCTCACCTTTGTGGTTTGAAGTGTTTCAACTTGCACAGTTCAGCCCACATTTCATGTTACTTTTTTTTTTACAGTAAGTAGCAACTTTTTTTTTTAAAAGCACCAAGTCTCTGTTACCTTGTATCAGCAAAAATTGGAAGCATCTAAAAACTGAAATGACATGTGTCCTAAGATAAAGTGACTGAATTTTCACAGACTCAGGGACTTCTGGCAGAATGATAAATTTCAGACAAATAGGTATTGTCTAAGCTCCCAGATTCCAACAATCTTAACCTTTTTTAGTCCCTTATTTGTGCAGAATCTTCCAAGAATCAGTCATATTTGGCAAATTTTGTATTCTGCCAGGATGTCTGTGAACTTCCATAAGAACAACAATAATACAAGCAGCATGAAAACATCTTGCTGAGAAAGCAATTTTAACACCTCTGGAAAAAAGGTGAATATTTATATTCAAAGCCACCTAAATTTCTCACTTTGTCGGCCTTTCCTAATCAGTGTAATCATATGCTGGTAAATCTTACAAAACCAGGGGGAATAAAATCCAGAGACAACAAATCCCATAGACATAAAAGCCATTGAACATTCTTGATCACCACCGACATGGATTCTCAGAAAAGCCAGTTTACTGGATCTTCCTTAAGAATAATGTTTTCAGCAACAAGACTCCATTCAAACATTTACTGTCTTGGATTCTAACAATGGCTATTTGTTTAGGTGGCACAATGTCTATTTAGAACTCAGTCAAATTCTTGCCATAGGGATCAACAATATTAAAAAGGACAAACAGTAATATAAATGTGGCTTCACAAAGGGTTGGAATAGACTATTTGGGTTTGGCTCCTGGTCCTTGGGCATATTAGCTGGTGAAACTCAGCCAATTTATTTAATTTTTAACCCTAGATTTTCTCATCTATATACTAAAGATAATAGTATTTTTCTCATTATTTAAAAAACATGTGCTATGCATAAAGTAAGAATCTATGAATATTAGTGTTTTGTTTTTTTTTCAGCCTCACCCAAGGATATGTTTTCATTGATTTTTAGAGAGAGTGGAAGAGAGAGAGGGAAAGACAGAGAGAAATATCAATGTGAGAGTAACACATCGATTGGTTGCCTCCTACATGAGCCCCAACCAGGGCCCAGGCCAGGGAGGAGCCTGGAACCAAGGTACATGTCCTTGACCAGAATTGAACCTGGGTCTGCAGGGCAATGCTCTACCCACTGAGCAAAACCAGCTAGGGCTATCAATATTACTACTATTATTACTAGTTGGTGTGCTTAGTTGTAAAGAATAGAATCCACCCATCTGTTTAAGCTGGATTAAACAGAAAAGAAATTTGTGAAAGGAGACCAGGTGGCTCATAGATTCTGGAGGTAAAAGGGAAAGAGAATCACATTTGAAAGTGACAAAAATGAGAATGCCTAAATCATATTGTAGAGGTGGCTGAGGCACACAGAAACTGGAGCTATAAAAGTTGTGGAGCCCAGTGCAAAATGAAAATAGGAGCCACTTGTTCAAAAAATAGGAAAATTTCCACTAATGAATTAAAATATAGAGCTCTTTCCTTTTATCTGCAGTCTCTCTCACAAGTTGGCATGGTGTTTTTATTGGTTATTTCATGTTCTTCTAACTAAACAACTGAAATTAAATCATTTAATATGACTTTTTCATTCACCTTTTATGTTGTACAATGTCAGTCTAAAATGCAAATATAAGACCACTTCACTTACATGCAGAATTACCAAAATTACACAATTCATTTGTCACAGTTTGTCCATGCATCATGTATTTCATTCTTACCAGAAGAGTAGAAGTTATACAAAAATGAACTCAACTGTTTTAATTCCACTCCTTGATACATGGGCATTCTACCAACACTCTCTGCCTTTGGCACACTGATGGGCAGGGGGAATCTGAAAGGAAAAGTAGATATGGGTTGCCCTAACTTTCTCTTTCCTTCTATGTCATCATTTTCAGTGTAAGAGATGGTCTCCTACAGAGGAGTCACAGGAGGAAGGAAGCGATGATAAGGTTCCTGGTAGTCTGTGTTTGTTAGAATGGCATTCCCTGTGCTTTCGGTGTAGGAAACAAGTTCTGGTTTAAATGGGGAAGTGTGACCTCTTGGGGCTGTCAGTGCCCCCCACCACACCCCTATTACTTCACAGTAGACATTACCATGTTTACTTTGTGCTCCCTTTGAGTCTTACTGAACTTCCACACACCGCGGGTCTACTGGAATGCCGTGTTCCTGGGTCAGTAACTGCTATGTGCAAATGGGCGGTAAGAAAATGGGGCAGACACCCATATGTGCAAATTATTACATTTAGCATCGTCTGCTTTGGGTATGCATTGGAAGATTTTATTTTTAACTCAGAAAGGCATATACTTTACTGTCTGGATATTCTTTTCCAAGAGAGTAAATGCTAGTGTCAGCAAATGCATCTGCACCAAGAAACACACACACAGTCTGAATGAGACCAAGCAGAAAAACCTGTATATAAATTGAGCATTGTCCTGTGAGGTGCAAATTGCCTAAGGACAAAAGTCATCTGACATAGTATGTTGCATAATGATGATCCAGAACAACAATAAAAATCTCTGTTAGAAAAATTTTCAGGAGCCTAAACTGTGTTATTCTATAAACTCAACTTGATAGAGAGATGTACTTTACTACTCTGTTCCCAAGGACAATCTCTGGGACCTCTCATCAATATACACCCTCAATATACATGAGCTGAACTAGGATCAAGAATATGCTCCCTCAGTCCTGGCCAGTGTTGCTCAATGGTTGGAGTGTTGGCCTGCACACCAAAGGGTTGCAGGTTTGATGCCCGGCCCCTGTATGGGCACGTGCAGGAGACAACCAATCCATATGTCTCTCTCAGATCTCTCTCTCTCTCTCTCTCTCTCTCTCTCTCTCTCTCTCTCTCTCTCTTTCTCTCTTTCTCTCCTCCAACTCCTCCTTCTCTTCCGCTTTCTCTGAAAATCAATGGAAAAATATCCTTGGGTGAGGATTAACAACAAAAGAATATACCCTCTCAAATAGTCAGGGTTGAATGTATAAATTCATCATGATAACAGGGAGTCCCGTATTCTTGAATTCATTTCCAAACTCATTGCTCATTCTATTTTAACCTCAAATTATTCTTTCAAGTAAAATTTGCTCTTTAACTTTTAAGACAGCTTAATTTTGATGTGCAACATATTTCCACCAGATGTGTTACTCAAATAAATTATGTGAAGAATTTCTTGGCTACAGGATTGTTGGAATATTATTATTTTTGTTTCATTTCACTATTGTAAAAGTAAAAACCTTATATTCTGAATCCTATAACAAAATGTTAGATTAAGCCAGAAATACACAATTCTTCAGGATAGAAGTGAAATTGGTAAACTGGCTTCTATGTCTTCATTAATATTTATCAGTTCAGATGATTTGGATGAAATCATATGATGAATATAAACACTATTGGGAGTTGACTTTGTTACTTTATTTTTGGAGTATTTTTCAGAACTGATGTAAGAATTTATTGCTCAATAAATATTTGGTAGGGTGAATGACTTTTTGAGTAAGTTACTGTGACCGTTATAATGAAGTTGTTGACCCAGCTCATAATGGCCAATAGATTTAGGTAAAGAAACTTCACAAAACTAGATTTCCTGTTTTGCATTACTAGCACTTTTAAATCAATTAAAAAAAATTTTTTAAGGGATTAGATCAAGTATTTAAAGACAAAGGTAGCTTCCCTGGAAAAGTAACTGGATGCTTTTCTAAACTAAGTTGTGAGGTTACTGAGCATAGCCTGTCACAATCCACTAGTTCTCCCTTCATCCTCAGAAAAAAAAATCCAGATGGGCTCATGCTGGCCCAGATTAAACTTCCTAACCTTGAAGCTAGATGTGGCCATGTGACTAGATTTTTAGAACAATGAGGTATGAGCAGAAGTGATGTGTACAATTCATATTGTGTTTTTAAAGTTAGAAGAATAAAAATCAATTTTATACAAGTCTCTGTAATTTTGGATTATAGTACATAGAGCCAAATCTTTATTCTAATATAATAATGGACAAGATATAATGCTTTTGGAGACAAAAATATGGTAAGAACCCATTAATTTTCCAGTGAACTAAATTAATGCAAGAAGGAAATATTTAGCAGTTACTTCTGGGGAAGGGCAAGCATTTGGAAGGGAGTAAGGTGAAGGTGAAATTTAACTTTTTAGTGTATACATTTCTTTTTGTTCAAATGCTATATAAAGAATTTGCATTTGGAAATTACTCATGAAGTTTTATATATACTGATTCTTCTGGGCTTATGTTCCAATAAACCCATCGTAAGTTGAAAATACTGTAAGTCAAAAATGCATTTAGTACATCTAAACTATTGAACATCATAGCTTAGCCTGCCCTACCTTAAATATGCTCAGAACACATACATTAGCCTATAATTGGGCAATATCATCTAACACAAAGCCTATTTTATAACAAAGTGTTAAATATTTCGTGCAATTTATTATGTACACTAGAGGCCTGGTGCATGAATTCATGCACCAGTGGGGTCCCTCAGCCTGGCCTGTTGGATTGGGCCAAAACCAGCTCTCTGACATCCCTCGAGGGGTCCTGGATTGCAAGAGGGTGCAGGCCACGCCAAGGGACCCCACCGGTGCATGATCGGGGCCAGGAGGGACATGGGAGGTTGCCAGCTGGGGAGGGACCACAGGAGGGCTCCAGGGTGTGTCCAGCCCTTCTCCCTCAATCCTGATCGGCCAGACCACAGCAGCAAGATAACCTACTGGTTGGGGCATCTGACCCCTGGTGGTCATTGCACATCATAGCGAGCAGTTGAGCAGCCTTAGCATACATTAGCATATTACTCTTTGATTGGTTGAACAGACAACTGGCCAACCCGACACTTAGCATATTAGGCTTTTATTATATAGGATGTATCACTTTCACACCATCATAAAGTTGAAAATCATAAGTTAGGAACCCTCTGTGTATATATGTGGTGCATATGTGTGTTGAAATTTAAATATACATATATTATTGAAATTGAAATATATATTTAGCAAATATTTAACCCTTTGCACTCGCTTGCTTTTTTCTCGATTCCTTTATTCTACTCGGGATTTAATTTTTTAAATACCCCAGATTTTACAAAGTGCGGCAGTAGAATAAAAAACTGGAGTTTCTTTTCATACAAACTTATTTATTTGGATTTTTTTATATATCAAATTATTGATGCATTCAAAGAGTAATTTTAATCTCTATAATTTTTCATGGTGTGATATTTTTTGAAACATTCACCCACATGAAGACCTGGTTTACATTCACATGTTTCGCAAATATAAATAGTCTCTCTTCTTCCTCCTTTGATTTTTCTGTTAGAACAAACAACACAATCTTTGTTTTTAGTTAGGGTGAGGTGTGATTATATGGAGCTTTCCATCTAAACGTTGCTCTAAGTTAGTGGATAATAATCTACCCCTGGAAGTTAGTGTACCATCTCTGAATTCTCCAACAAGATCATGTACTAGTTTCCTAATAAATTTCACATGCGTTATCGGTTTTTCATTTTTTCTTTTTTGGCATCAGTTGAGACGGCATTTATATTTTACTTGTCCTTTCATGCTAATGAAAACAAGAAAAGATACTGGAAAAATAGACAAAAATCCCCCTTCCCCCCGTGGAGAAACTACGTGTCGAGTGTGGCTCGACATATGAGCTGCTACCGATGCTAACCGTGTCGAGTCACACTCGACATCCAAGTGCAAAAGGTTAACTATCTATCTATCATCTATCTATCTATCTATCTATCTATCTATCTATCTATCTATCTATCATCTATCTATTTATCTATATAAAAGCCTAAGTGACCGAATGACCATTTGACCAGTCGCTATGATGCGCACTGACTATCATGGGGCAGACACTCAATACAAGAGCTTCCCCCTGGTGGTCAGTGCGCTCCCACGGCAGGAGCACCGCTCAGCTGACTGACGTGTGCCAGCCATGGCAGCGCGCTACCTAGGGGCGGCAGCAGGTGCAGTGGGGCCAGGAGGAGCAGGAGCAGCGTGATGCCCAGCCCGGGCTCAGGCTCCTCCCCGGCCACCTGCCCCTTTGTGCACTACTACATCCCTCGGGGGATGTCGGACTGCCGGTTTTGGCCTGGTTTCTGCAGACCAGGCAGGCAGAAACCAGCAGTCTGACATCCCTCAAGGGGGTTCCGGATTGCGAGAGGGCACAGGCCAGGCTGAGACTGGGCCTCTAGTTTGTATATGACAAAGGTAAAAGCAAACCCAGGAAGGCTTGATTTGGTTATGTTGCCTTGGGAAAAAGTCTTTAGATTGTTTTACTTTAGAGTTAAGTCACCCTAGGTTTGACTTCTGGTTCAATAACTTGCTAGCAGCAGCTAATGAGTAAGTTACATGCATTCTTTTAGAAGCATAGCAAAGAACTTATATGTATATATGCATAACCTATGGACACAGACAATAGTGCAGTAGGCCTGGGGTGGGGGATAGGTGTAGATTGGAGGGGGTCATTGGGGTAAAAAGGGACATCTGTAATACTTTCAACAATAAAGATACATTTTTAAAAAGCATAACTTATAATGTAACCTTATATGGTGGCTGTGAAGACTGTAGGTCCATTTAACTACCATTGCCAGATACATTAGAGGCACTCAATAGATGCTATTACTTTGAAATCACTCTTAAAATGTGGAAAACTGGAATGAAATCTTTTTGATATATGCTTATAATTGCATTAAGCCAGATAAAAATTATAATAGATGAATAGAGGAAGCATGCCAGGAAAAATATACACAATGTTTTAAATAAGCATACCTCATAAGTGAATTTAGTAAAGTTACAATTAAAAATGTTTTATAACATTTATAATATTATTTATAAATTAATTTATAGTCATGGGTAACATAGAAAATATAATAAAGGGCTCTCTATTCGTAATGTAGAAAGAAATAATAACAATAAATATGAGAACCAGGAAAAACCTTAAAATGAAACCTGTAAACCCCATATGAAGAGAGGTTTGTAAAACATATATAAGGAGACTTGAATAAATTTGGAGACATCTCATGTTTCCAAGTGGAAAACTGAGTATTAAAGGAGACTCAGTTTTCACCAGTTAATCGACAGGCTTGGCACTATATTGCAATTAAATTTGTTGTAGGTTGAGTGCTTCAGAGAAAGAGGTTGAGATGGAATTCAGAGTATCAAACATTTGTTAAGGATTGATGTCTGAGGAAAGAAGAGGAAAGCAGCAGGACCGAGAACAAAAGAATTGAGATGTGACTGCAGCAAAGCCTCAGCCAACCATCTGGGAGCTGGTTGCCCCCTGGAGTCATCCCGGGCCAGCTGAGATGACTGATTTTTCATCACCACCTCCCCCAGTTGCCCAATGGAAATGGCCTCTGGAAGAGTGAGACTCCAGAGGACCTGACAGCTGGAATGTGTCTATGCAGTCCTCGCAGCTGAGCAACACGCCATGCCTCGCAAGGGCATCCTGGTGATGTATTTCTGTGTCTGCCACATTTTTGGAAGAACTTAACAAAGTGATTTTTAAAGTTCAACTGGAAGAATAAGCAAACAAGAAGAGCCAACAATTTTTTGAAAAAGAAGAATAATGAGGAGGGATTTGCTCTGCCAGGTATGAAAACATTTTAAAAGCCTCATTAATGCCTGGTGGTATTGTCATAGGCATAGACTGAAAACTCAGCGACAAAGATCTGAACACCAGAAACAACCTCTGTATACATAAATATTTAGTGCATGATTGTGTGGCAACAGTTTTTTTTTTTCTTTTAAATACTCAGAAGATTAAGGCAATACTAGGGTGCTGTCTATTCTTACAGCTCACTCTCATAGGGCTGTGGCCTTGCTGATAATTAGGTTTGTTTAAAAAACAACAACCTGGATAATTTCATGTTAATAAAACTGTCCATAAGTGGAAGCAGATTGTTGATATAAATTATTGCAAAATGAGGATACAAACCCCAAATATTTAAGAGTTAGGGTAAGGCTACAATTGGGCTGTTTACTCTCTGTGGACTGTCACCAGTATCTGAGTCCAGTTAGAAAGCCTACAAGAAGCACCTACAATAACGCATCTACTCCTGTCCATGGACATCATTCTAGTACTAGAGGCCCAGTGCATGAAAATTCATGCACTGGGGTGAGGGGGTGTCCAGGAGCCCTCAGGGGCGGGAGGCCACCTGGCGATCAGGGGAAGGCGACACCGCATCACGCCTCTGCTGTGGCCACTGCCAGCAGCGCAAGCCTCAGCCGGCCCTGGTTACCTGCGCCTCAGGCCAGCCCTGGGTGGCTGGGGGGCTGAGGGGAATGGGGGACTCTGGAGGCAGGTGCATGGCAAGGCGGGCCCGGCCTTGCCACATGCCTGCCGCCCCGGCGGGGCTGAGAGGACTGGGCACCGCCATCTTGTGGCTGTGGGTGCCGCCATCTTTGAGGGCGGGGCAGTCAATTAGCATATTCCCTCTTAATTAGATAGAATGTGTGAAAAGATAAGAGTAAGAGGCTTACTCTCTTATATAACCTATAATTCTCCTGAAACTCTGAAATGTTGAGAAAAAATCAGTGAGAAAAGACTACATATTCAGTGGAGTTTATTTAAAAGTTTACTTTAAATTATTTGGGAAAAATTAAAAATATTACTAATTTGTACCCTATCCCAAATAAACTTTATATTAAAGAAAATGAGAAAAAGACTCAAAAGAACATATACGTTTGTCTGACTCTGGTGATAGGGGAAGCCTTTATAAGCATGAAGATATAGTCAGCAACCATAAAATAAATTAGGTATGTGATAATACATACCCATGCCCACACACAGACATAGACAATCTTTACATATAAAAAGCATGTATGACTTAGTCTCAAAGAGGAGCCTAAGAGAAAGATCCATATGTGTGTTGTTTATTTGAAAATGTGATCCCAGACAATAGGAGTGAGTAACAGAAGGATGAAATAAATCAGCAGGAAAAGTAAATAGAGATACATTATCCAGTTGGCCACCCTTGGTTCATTGGGCTCCTCTATACCTTGGGATGTTCTGAGAAGACTTAGAATATCCGCTTGAAAGAATAAGGAAGAAGCTCCATTGCTCCCAGACCTCATGGCTACAATCAGAGGTGAGGCCAGAGGACGAGGTGGAGCACAAGAGATGCTCAGTACAACAAAGTCATCAGCATAGTGAAATGGCAAATCAAATTGAAAAAAATACCTCCTATTTAGGATAAAGCATTAATAACATTATAGGTAAAGACCTCTTACAAATACATAGAATAATGTAAATGTAATTTAAAAATGAAGAGGCAACTAATAAAAAAAGAAAAAAATCTGATGATAAAAATGAAAAATGCTCTCATTAACTATCTTAGAAATGAAAACAAATATTTGCTATATAAAATTTTCACCTATTGAATTGGAAATTCAATAAACATTATATTTGGGGTGGGTAGAAAGAAATGGGCACTTTCACATATTGCTGAAGATTATAAAATACAATATTTTTGAAGAGCAACTGACATTCACAAATGTGCTAAAATGAGTACAAACAATAATAAAAAAATCATTATCTGTATTATATTTTCAGAACTCACTACTAAATAAAAATATAGAACAACTTACAGAACAAATCTAATCACCAATTAGTAAATAAAAAAAGAAAGAAATGCAATAATGAGCGAAGAAATTAAAATAGAGTATGTCCCAAAAATGTATACACAAAAAAGTTGAATAATTATAAAGGCAGTGTTTCATTTTTAGAATTAAGCTATCAGCTGTTAAAGTGTGTATACATTTTTAGCACACCCTGTATATAGTGTTTCTTACCTGTTAAATCTCAAAATATTCTTTATCAATTAAATTTCTGGGATCTTAAAATTTGGCAATACTAAATACTGATAAGAGTGAGACTTCTCACTGCAGGTTTAAGTTTATACAGGAAACTCTGTAAACAAATTGGCATCATGTATCAAACATCACGGGATTCTTTTTAAGGAAATAAAAATACAAGTATTTATACACAAAGATGTTTGCTTCAGTGTATTTAAATTATCACAGAATTAGAGACAATTAAAAAGTGTCTATCTGATATACAACTACAGACATCAAAGTTAAAAAGGAAGTACTAGACTCACTTCAGGTTAAGTCAGGAACAATACAAGACGGCCCATCATCGCTGCTATAAACTAACATTGGTGCACAGTTTAAGCCAGAAAAATAAATTTATATATATAAAAGGCTAAGCGACTGTCCAACTGGTAGCTATGACATGCACTGACCACCAGGGGGGCAGGCGCTCAAAGCAGGAGCTGCCGAGCTGTGGTGACTTGGCAGTGGCAGTTCTTGGGTGACGACCCTGAAACCAGAGAGGAGGGAGCCCGATTTCGGGGTGTGTCACCAGAGAACCTCCCTCTCACAGCCCAGGACCCCTCGAGGGATGTTGGAGAGCTGGTTTCGGCCCGATCCCCACAGGCCAGGCCAAGGGATCCCACCTGCTGGAGGGATCTCCCTCACTCCACGAATGCCCTTCGAGCTGCAATGCAGCCCCAGGTATGGCCGGCCGGGGAGGGACTGCGGAAAGTTGGCTCCAGAGCGTGTCCAGCCTGTTTCACCCAGTCCCGCCTTGCCGGCCACCTTCTAATTAATTTCCTTTCAATGTGCACAAATCCGTGCACTGGGCCACTAGTAACAATATAAGATGGAAACAAAATATTAAACATTGAAAAGGCGGGAAGAAATTGTCATTTCTGGCAGAGATTTTAGAATAAAATTCAAACTCCTTAGGAGGGTAAGATATGGTCATTCAGATTCTCACAGTGCTATTTCTCCCACCTCTTTTCTAGCTACACCATGAGAGCCATTTCAAGGCTAGCAGAACATCTTCTAACACGTGCCATGCTTTCTCTCACTGCCAGACCTTAGTGCACATACCATTTCTTCTGTCTAGAATATCCCAACCCTCTTGCTTTTATCATCTGCCTCTTTCTAGTTATCCTTAATGCTCTGCTCAGAATTCACCTCCACAGGGAATCTTTCTGGCCTCCACCAGTGGCTTTGAGCCCTACTTCTTTCCTCCTGCCCTGCCCTACAACACTATATTGTAATTATCTTTTTAACTGTCTCCACTTTATGTGGTGAATTTAGGGGAGATAGTTTACTTCTATCACTGCAGGACAAGCCACAATCTCTAGTACATAATAAGCACTCAATATGTGTTAGTTAGAAATGGTGAATAAATGAAGGGGAACAAAGGAAGCATAATATAAACCCCACAGGGAAAATAAATATTCCTTTGGCATTGATAAGGAAAAATCAGTTCTTAGGTAGAGCATGGGGAGGTTGGGCGACTAAGAAGATGAGGATTTAAAGATGTGAATTCTTGAAAGGCTGTAGGCCTTGTTTTGAATCATATGATGATTTCACTGGATCAAAGAGTGGTTTGGCAAGCAGTTGTTAAGGAACCCTGACACTGTGCCAACATTTCTGAGCTGATCTGCTTGAGAGTGAATAAATTTTAAGGAACTATAATTACCATGTGCATTAGCCACCTATATAATTGGGAAGGTAAAACAGCGCCGAAACAGTGCTGTAAATGACAACATTATGCGCTTAAGGGTTGTCTTTAAAGGCTCAATCTTATAAAGATTTGATCAGCAGGGATACAAGCCTTTCAAGTGCTTCAGCCTTGGACTTGTATGGTATTTGGAGACAGTCACTCTAGGGCGTGGCCGTGCACAGTTGTATTTTGTTTTGCTCAACTTCTTAGGCTAGCCAGATTACCGGGACTACCAAGTATGGCAACAAAACTAGCAGAACATTTAGATGGTCACTAAACAGCTAGCAATGTCCTGGCAGGAGTGAACCGTCCCCAGCCTGTTTTAAGTTCCTCTTTGGCTGTTTGTCCGTGGACTCGTGCCTCCCCAAGCACTCGTCGGGCCAACAACCCCCAACTGCTATATAAACATGCTGGAGAATTAGGCCTGAAGACAATCTAAACTGTTAGTTGACATAAAATTCTAAGCCATAAGACATTTTAAGGATCCACTCTGTCTTCCTTTGTTGAAAGCAATTTTAATCAATGCTTCTTAATCAGAGAATAGTGGTTAAATTGTCTGCCTGAGATTTTTAATTGACTTAATCTTTTGCCAACCTTAAAACAGGCTAAAGCCTTCAATAAAAATTGCAAAAGTACCAATTAAAGGTAAAAGCAATGCAAAATAAAAAGTAATGGTCTTAATGCAGGCATTGCTTCTCTTATTTTTTTTTCTCTTCAAAATAAACTATTAAATCTTGACTCTTCATATTACGTTTCAAACTATGTTTGATGTCAGTATAAAATCAAAGTGGTATAATAAATCTTTAACAACTTAAGACTGTAGTAAAAGCATGATTAATTTTTGTTGGAATTGTATTTAAAAAGAACCAATGGATATCACAAAATTGCACATATAACTACGTCAAGATAAAAGAATACTATTTTAAATGGAAATTTTCTCTTTAATCATTGAAAAAAACCTATTCTCCTATGTATAAAAAAAGCTCTAAAAGTAAAGTACAACTTTATATCGGGATATAAAATATCTTGGTATCTTAGAAACTGCAAATGTTTATGAATATGGTATGAATTCTAGTCTAGAAGCTTAGGTGGGCACAAAATATACATTGCGCTCCTTTATATTTTTAAATCAATTTAATTTACAACCCTGGCCCTCATTTTCTTTCCTCTCCTTCCCTTGCCTCTCATCAAGGACATTGTAAAGTTTCTTGCATAGGTCCAAGGGACTGATCATCCTCTGGGCACTAAACATCAGCAATCATTCCTCACTGATTACTCCTGAGCTATCCATTTCTGATCTACACAGTCCCTTCAGGTCCAAAGGCTCTGGAATTACCTATCTTATCAGAATCTCTAAAGAATGTGGTTATCATGCCTTTCTGAAGTCTGGCCACCTGTCTAAGAGACTATCAGGGAATAGGGCTTGGCTTCTGATCTTTCATGAAGCACACATGCTTCATTTCAATTTTATTCCCTCCTTAACTACTTGGATGAAGGAAAAGGGGAAATCAGAGGGCTATAAACATAATTTCTCAAAACAAATATCATGAAACATTTATAAAGGAGAGAATCTACTTTATAATCCATCAATAGAGAACTGCATGAATAGTTTATGTCACACCCATACAACTCATTGAAATCAATGAGGTAAATCTGTACATTTTGATATAGAAAAATGTCCAAGATAGGTCATTAATTATAAAGTGCAATTTGAGAAATCATATATATATATATATATATATATATATATATATGTGTGTGTGTGTGTGTGTGTGTATATATATATATATATATATGATCCAGTCTGTATACATTTTTAAAAAATATGTATGTGCATACACATATATCTAAATGTGCTTGTAAATGCAGACAATGTTGAAAAACATGCCAAAAAATTTTAATTGATTACCTCTAAAGAATAAAGTTTCAAGGGGTGGGAAGGGTGGATTTTGTATTTCTATTTAAAAATTATTGACATTTTTTACAACATGTATATTTTATTTTCATAATTTTACAACCTTAGTTTTTTTTAAAAAAGGAGATATCTAATTGTGTGATAATAATTCCATAATTATATCAGTTTTGTATTTGTTCAATACATTTTAAATAAACTTAAGAACTATTAAGTAATCATGTTAATTTCTTGTTAATACCATGAGAGCATTAAGAAGGATATTGTTCAGAAAAATTTGAAAATTTAAAGCAGTATTCTTTTTCATGCTTCAGAAATTAAGTAAATATTCTATCTTGAAAATATGAATATATTCTTTCTTCTATTATTTTATACTTCATTTTATTGTATATTAAATTGTTTTACTGATCCTAAATACATTTTGTTTTATATTTTGGAAATATAAATCATATAATTTTATTGAAGTTAAACTAAATGTATTTTTATTATTTTAAATCATGGTACATGATACAGAATGATAACTTAATGCTTATCTGAAAATCTCATTTTAAAATGTCATCTCTCACATGTTCAGAAAAGCTTCCTTTGCCCCATTGTCATTTTCCTTGTTTCTCACTGTTTCACTAATTAAATCTGTATATTACAGAAAGACTTCAAAGTGCAGAACTTTGTATTATGAAAAGAACAGTCACAGGAATAAAAGGCATAAAAAGCAGTAAGTCAAATTGTGAGCATGAAAATCTACTATAGCAGCATGTCATATAAGTAAGAGAGTAGCAAGAAATGAGGGTAGCTTGCTCATGAAGATATTCATTCTACAAGTAAAAGGAACAACTGACATTTTAAAATGAAATGTTAGATAAGCATTTTAAAGAGGTCATTTTGTATCTAATTGCAGAGAGAGACCTTTAGAGTGATAAGAATGGAAGGCAAGAGATCAGTTAAGAATGTTATGACAGCAGTTCAGGCAAATAATGATGAAAACTTGAACTAAGCTAGTGACTATATGGATAATAAAAGAAGAGATGTTGAGAGATATCGCTTATTTATGTTCCACATAAAATACATTTTACAAGACTGTACAAATATGTGTATATAATCATCATGCATACTACTTGGGAATTACTTCGAGTAGGGAGTTATATTTTTAAAAATCTAGGGGCACAGGTAGATAAGAGGATATATACATGAAACTCTTAGTGTTATTTGACAAAAAGTTTCTAAAACAAGTGATATCATTATAATGTCATAAGAAAGCGTGCTAGTGAAATTGCTGCCAGTTGTTGGACAAATTTTTGAGTTCTGATTCCAGCTGTCTCTTAGACATGTTCTCTTAGATGCCCATCAGCACCTCATTCTAACACAGTCTAAACTCATTACTGAACTCTAAACTCTGCCAATCCTGGTGTCCTGACACCTCAGTCTCCCCAGTCATCCAGCTTCATAACTTTATTTTCACCTTTGCCTTCATTTCCAGTCACCTGCCAAGCTACCGCCACAGTATGTCTAATCTGTGTCCTAGTCTAATCTCTCTCCTTGAAGTTCAGGATCTTACTATTTTTCTTTAAAAAAATATTTTTATTGATTTCAGAGAGGAAGGGAGAGGGAGAGAGATATAGAAACATCAATGATGAGAGAGAATCATTGATAGGCTTTCTGCTGCACACCCCACACTGGAGATCAAGCCCACAACCCAGGCATGTGCACTGACCTGGAATCGAACCATGACCTCCAGGTTCATAGGTCGACACTTAACCACTGAGCTATGCCGAGTGGGTGCTTACTATCTTTCGCCTGAGCTCTTGCAATATGTTCCAGTATAACTACACCTAAATAATCTCATACAATGCAGCTAGATGCAGTGTCCTGAAACATAGTGTGGATCATGTTCTTCCCCTGTTCAAAATTGGTCAGGGCCAGTGGAAATTTCATTTAATAAAATCACTTTGGAAAACTCTTTGATATTATCTACTAAAGTTAAACATATACACATCCTATAACCTGTTAATTTCACAACTAGGTATATATCCAACAAAAATGTATGTCATATACATCAGGAGACAGGTACAAGAATGTTTATAGCAGCATTATTCATAATAGCCAAAAGCCGAAATCAATCTAATCTAGATTGGATAAAAAGTTGTGGGTGTCCATGCAATGCAATAGTATACAGCAACAAAAAAGTCATTTTTATTTTTATTTTTTTTTTTTTTTAAATTTCTTTATTGATTAAGGTGTCACATATTTGTCCTCATCCCCCCATTCCCATCCCACCCCTCTCCCCACGCATGCCCCAATCCCCTGTTGAACTTAACCGTTGGATAGGCTTATATGCATGCATACAGGTCCTTTGGTTGAACTCTCCCCCTCCCCCCACCCTCCCCCTACCCTCCCCTATCCTCCCTCTGAGGCCCGATAGTCCGATCGATGCCTCCTTGCTTCTGGTTCTGTTCTTGTTCCTCAGTCTATGTTGTTCATCATTTCCCCTAGATGAGCGAGATCATATGTCACTAGATATATACTAATAAGAACTGAATGTGAGACGAGCAATAATAGGTATGCTGACAGGCAAATGAATCAATCTGTAGCGAGCTTCCCCCTGGACCAACAGTTCTTTTGAGACCCAATTTCAATGTCCAGTAGTTCCTTATGTGTACATGTCAGCACTGACCCCTCAGTTCTGGATGGTGGACAAATGGTGGTAATGGAGGTCCGACTCCCTCTGGTTTGGTCTCGGCCGAACCCAGGGGCACGGCGTCACCCGGACTAAGGGGAACGTGGCCTCACCCATACCCAAGGGGCACGTGGTCTCACCCGGGCCTGGGACCCAGCCTCACCCGGATGGATCCAGGGGCGCACGGCCTCACCCGGACCCAGGATCTGGCTTCACCCGTACCCAGGGACGCTTGGCCTCTCCCAGACCCAGGGGCACGTGGCTTCACCCGGGCCTAGGTGCACGAGGCCTCATCCGGATCCAGGGACACATGGTCGCACCCGGACCCAGGGACGCTTGGCCTCTCCCAGACCCAGGGCCACTTGGGCTCACCCGGGCCTAGGTGCACGCGGCCTCACCCGGATCCAGGGACACATGGTCTCACCCGGACCCAGGGACGCTTGGCCTCTCCCAGACCCAGGGCCACTTGGGCTCACCCGGGCCTAGGTGCACGAGGCCTCACCCGGATCCAGGGACACATGGTCTCACCCGGACCCAGGGACGCTTGGCCTCTCCCAGACCCAGGGCCACTTGGGCTCACCCGGGCCTAGGTGCAGGAGGCCTCATCCGGATCAAGGGACACATGGTCGCACCCGGACCCAGGGACGCTTGGCCTCTCCCAGACCCAGGGCCACTTGGGCTCACCCGGGCCTAGGTGCACGCGGCCTCACCCGGATCCAGGGACACATGGTCTCACCCGGACCCAGGGATGCTTGGCCTCTCCCAGACCCAGGGCCACTTGGGCTCACCCGGGCCTAGGTGCACGAGGCATCACCCGGATCCAGGGACACATGGTCTCACCTGGACCGAGGGACGCTTGGCCTCTCCCAGACCCAGGGCCACTTGGGCTCACCCGGGCCTAGGTGCACGAGGCCTCACCCGGATCCAGGGACACATGGTCGCACCCGGACCCAGGGACGCTTGGCCTCTCCCAGACCCAGGGCCACTTGGGCTCACCCGGGCCTAGGTGCACGCGGCCTCACCCGGATCCAGGGACACATGGTCTCACCCGGACCCAGGGACGCTTGGCCTCTCCCAGACCCAGGGCCACTTGGGCTCACCCGGGCCTAGGTGCACGCGGCCTCACCCGGATCCAGGGACACATGGTCTCACCCGGACCCAGGGATGCTTGGCCTCTCCCAGACCCAGGGCCACTTGGGCTCACCCGGGCCTAGGTGCACGAGGCCTCACCCGGATCCAGGGACACATGGTCTCACCCGGATCCAGGGACGCTTGGCCTCTCCCAGACCCAGGGCCACGTGGGCTCACCCGGGCCTAGGTGCCTGAGGCCTCACCCGGATCCTGGGACGCATGGTCTCACCCGGACCCAGGGACGCTTGGCCTCTCCCAGACCCAGGGCCACTTGGGCTCACCCGGGCCTAGGTGCACGAGGCCTCACCCGGATCCAGGGACGCATGGTCTCACCCGGACCCAGGGACGCTTGGCCTCTCCCAGACCCAGGGCCACGTGGGCTCACCCGGGCCTAGGTGCACGCGGCCTCACCCGGATCCAGGGACGCATGGTCTCACCCGGACCCAGGGACGCTTGGCCTCTCCCAGACCCAGGGCCACTTGGGCTCACCCGGGCCTAGGTGCACGAGGCCTCACCCGGATCCAGGGACACATGGTCTCACCCGGACCCAGGGACGCTTGGCCTCTTCCAGAACCAGGGCCACTTGGGCTCACCCGGGCCTAGGTGCACGAGGCCTCACCCGGATCCAGGGACACATGGTCTCACCCGGACCCAGGGACGCTTGGCCTCTCCCAGACCCAGGGGCACGTGGCCTCACCCTGGCCTAGGTGCACGAGGCCTCACCCGGCTCCAGGGACACATGGTCGCACCCGGACCCAGGGACGCTTGGCCTCTCCCAGAGCCAGGGCCACTTGGGCTCACCCGGGTCTAGGTGCACGCGGCCTCACCCGGATCCAGGGACACACGGTCTCACCCGGACCCAGGGACGCCTGGCCTCCCCCAGACCCAGGGGCATGCGGCCCCACCCGGGCTTAGGTGCCCGAGGTCCCACCCGGATCCAGGGACATATGGTCTCGCCCGGACCTAGGGGTGCGTGGCCTCTCTCAGACCCAGGGGCACGTGGCCTCACCTGGACCTAGGTGCACAAAGCCACCCGGACCCAGGGGCGCGTTACCTCTCTCAGACCCCTGGTCGCGTGGTCTCACCCGGATCCAGGGGCTCACGGCCTCACCCGTACTCGGGACCCAGCCTTACCCGGATCCAGGGGCCCACGGCCTCACCCGGACCCAGGGTTCAGATTCGCCCGGACCCAGGGGCACATGGCCTCACCCGAACCCGGAATCCAGCCTCACCTGGACCCAGGGGCGTGTGGCCTCACCCAAACCCAGGGGCGTGAGGCCTCACCTAGACCCAGAGGCGTGTGACCACATCTGAGCCCAGAGGCTCGCAGGCTCGCCTGGACTCGGGTCTCAGCGGGGTTTCGTCTTCTTGATCCCAATTCCTGTTTGTCAATTCCCTCTCAGCAATTCCTTCGGTCATTTTCTCAGAGCTCCAGGGCGGCTGCCGCAGAACTCGTTGGGTGGCGGGCTCGGCAAGGCTCCGGTGTGCCCGGTGCCCGGCGGTGGGCTGGTCCGGTGTCGCTGCGTCGGCCCTTGGGTCTGCAACGGTGGCCAGTCGCTGAGCGTGCGCACCTGGCCACTTCGGGGCATTGAGATTCTTGAAGGACTCGGAGGTCAGCAAGCACGGAGTCTCCCACCCCATGTCTCCCAGGGGCTCGTCTGTCCGTGCTCGGCAGCGAGTGGAGCCGTCCCCTCAGCCGGAGACCGCCGGGGAAACTGCGCCGAGCACGTTCCAGGCCACCATTGTGTCGCCTGAGCCATAGTTCTTAAAGTGTGGACTTTGGGTCACCAGCATCAGCATCATCCTGCGTACCTCTCTCTTTTATTCTAGTTGTAGAGCATCTGCTCAGCCAGCCCCCCGGTCTTTCTGGCTGGTGTCTGCTCTGCTCTCCCGTCGTAGTCTCAATATTGTTGTGGTAGGCAACGATCAGGCTGCCGCCCTATGTCTCCATCTTGGTCCTCCTTTGTACAGTTAAGTCTTGATTGTTGTTGGTGTCACTGGGAGGAATTGTCCTCCAGGCCAATTGGCCGTGAGGACCCTCTTTGTCCATATAGGAAGAGTTGCTGTGCAGGAGACATGTTTGTGGGCCGGGTCTTGATGCAGCAATGCCTTGGCGCTCACTGAGTCTGCCTCTAGAATGCCTCCCTTATGCAAGTGATTGAAATCTGGTGTCATCTCCCACCAACCACTAGATGCCCTCGTTTCTGGGTCTCCAATGCAGTGTGGGTCAGCCACTACCTGAGGCACTCAGCAGGAAAAAGCTTCTGCTCAGCTTGGCTGGGGCGGAGCTACAGGGTGGAGCCTACAACCTTGGCTTCCTGTCAGCCCCGCCCTATGAGGCTCCTGTGTCTGTGTCCCTCTGTATTCCTTGCAAACACCTCTGAGAGAAACGCGCCCTGGAATTTCGCCCACTGCCAAACAGTCCAGTCCCTCCCCTAATGAATCTGGACTCCCAGATTCTCGCCTGGAACTGGGTTTCAGTGCAGTTGGAACTGGGTCTCAGCGCAGTCTGGCGTCCCTGTCTCCTTCCCAGCAGGGCCACCCAGTGGCGCAGGCAAAAGTCCGTCCTCTGCGCACCTTCCAGTGCGCACGTCTGGAGCCGCCGCTTCTCTGTGCCTCCGCCACCACAGCCCAAATTCATTCCCCCAGCGTGCGCCTGGCTTCCCAGGGTTTCGCCCGGAACTGGGGTTCAGTGCAGTCGGAACTGGGGTTCAGCACGGTCCTGAGCTTATGTCTCCTTCCCGCTAGGGCAGTTCAGTGGCGCAGGCAACAGTCCGTCCTTTGCGCCCCTTCCCGTGCGCGCCTCTGGAGCTCTGCCTTCCCCCGCTCCTCTGTGCCTGCGCCCCACAGCCCAGATTCATTCCCCCAGCCTGCGCCTGGCTTCCCAGGGTTTCGCCCGGAACTGGCGCTCAGTGCAGTCGGAGCCGGCGCTTAGCGCACTCCGGAGCCTTTATCTCCTTCCTGCCAGTGAATGCTGGCCAGGCTGTCAGCCGCCCCCTCCTCTCCGGCTCCATCCTCCCCGCAGGCGCGCGCGCTCGTGTCTCCGCCAGTTTCTCCATACCTCAGGCTTTTACGGCTCCCCCGATTGTCCCCGTGGCCCTCTCCTTCCCCCCAGCTGTGGGCATTTCAGTCCGCCAGCTCTCCTGTGGTTCTGGACGATGTCCGTTCTGACCTCTAGTTGTGCCTTTGAAATTGTTGTGCCCGGCTGCAGGTTAGGTGTTTCACCTATGCCGCCATCTTGGTTTCTCCCAAAAAAGTCATTTTTATATCAAATTCTAAAACAGGCAAAACAACTGGTGTCAGAAATCAGAATACTAGTTTATTTTAGGGAGGAAGAATGAAATGATTTCTAGCAAGGACGGGAAGGAAACTTTTGGGTGCTGGAAATTTTCTATTCCTTTACCTGGGTATAAGTTACACAGTGTTTTCACTTTGGGAAAATAAAAATAAACACCCACACATACACATATAGAACCTTCAATGGCTTTCCAAACGCTACCAAATTATGTCCAAATTTCTAAACCTACAAAGCAAGCTTGTAATCAATGATCTGCTCCAATCTACCCATCCAATCAATGTAGTCAAATTTGATTCCCATGTTCCCTATCACATCTCCTTTTCTCCAGCTATATGGTTGCTACAGGTCCCCTTCTACGACAGCTTCATTCTGCATATAACTTAGACGCAAATCAGTTCACTAAAAATATCAGAAGTGTAATTAGAAATTTCGCCAACAACTTTATTTACCAGACAAAACTGTGGCATGGTTGGGCCAAATCCTCTGCTAAATTATTTATCTTCTCCAGTTTTCTGACATACCAAGGAGTTGCAAACTGTTAAGTCTCTATTGGAGATATAAGCTCATAACCAATTTAGGCTTGGTGATGAAACCCACTGGTACTAGAGTAAAAGACTCTTCAGGAAATCATGAAGCAAGACTGGGTGTTGCCAGTGCTAGGAGCCTCACTTGGTTATGGGATGTTCCTGAGGATGGCAACAACCAAAACCACAGGGATCAAAAGTATTTTGCCTAAATCTGGGTCAACACTGATATCAGATATGGCTGCCTAAATTTCCAGGGAGTGATGATGACATTGCTGTTGCCATATCTGTGGAACAAAGCATTCATCAGTCCCTGGGGGACACTGAGAGCATCCTGTCCCTAGGGGGAAATACATACAGGAAAAGGAAATTGGTTAGGGTTTTGGCCAATTGGGCTGAGCTTTAGGGCTCTCATCTGATTGCGAAAACTAGAAGAATCTGGAACAGAGGCCCAGTTAAATAGATTAGGCAACTAGTGTGGAGACTATGGGACAGGCCACAGGAGGGCACATGTGTGTTCTAGAACCGTGCATCTCCAAGATTACCAAGCATAAGGGTGATGTGGAGAGCTTATTAAAACTCAGGCTCCTGGGTTCCATCAGGGGATTCTGACTCAGGTCTGATGTCAGGCCCAGAATGTGCTGCCTTAACAAGCTCCCAAGTGAAACATGGTTTAGAACAACTCTCAGGCTTGTGGAACAAAACTAACTCCAGCTCCCACCCACCAGTGGAGATAGGATATGTAATATGCTGCCAGCCTTGGTCTAATTTCGTTTAGGAACTTGCGTGGGCTGAATACGCAGAGTGAGGACATCAATTCCTACTGCACACGGTAACAAATGTCAGTGAAAAGGACAACTTACTACTCTTCCTTGTTGGTGCAATCAGATAAAAGCCCCTTCCCTGCTGCCCTAACCTGCTCCTGAGAGCTTGCATGTGAGGTTTTCCTTAATAGCAGTTTGCTGGCATTTTTAGGAATTTACTGGAGAATTTGCCTAAACCAGTAATTTATAATCCAGGATGATTTTGCACACAGGGGACATCACTGGGTGAGGGAGCTGCTATTGACATCTAGTGGGTAGAGCCCATGGATGCTGCTAAACTTTCTACATCAGACAGGACAGCTCCCACAAAAAGGATTATCTGGCCCAAAATGCCAGTGGTGCTAAAATGAAGGTCTATCTAAAAATATATCAACTGGGTTTGGAATTTCCACTTGGGTTTTATATAGGTTACACAGGGCATTATAAGCAGCATTATCTAAATTACTGTTATCTGTTAAGACAGCTTATAATAAAAAGAACATTGATTCTACAAATAAAGCTAAAAAGCATTTAAACAAAATAAAAATAAAAAAAACTAATAAAGGTGGTGAGGGAGAAGACAATCATGAAAGGAGGTCAGGTTAGAGGGAGTTCTTTTAGTGAAATTCTAAAGGGAAGAGGACAGGCTCATGTCTCAGTCAGCTTGTCAGTTGCTGGACTACAGCTCTGACAAATACTGGGCTTACCACACATTGAATGAAAACAATAAAATGTATTAAAGATGATAGTCCATCCTCTTTTTAAGAATTTTGATGCATGAAGATTCTATAGTGTTATGCATGAAGATGATTAGTATTTTTCTTTTGGTCTAATATAATGATGATGAATTACTTTTCCAGTTACAAGTTTTATCTTATTAACTGGATCTTTCTGAAAATAGTTTAAATCCATAGAGAACCAGATATAGCTCAACATTGCATTCAATAAATATATTTTTTTTATATTTACCCTATTCTGATTCTTTTTCTATAAAATATAAAAAACAATTGGTCAGGATATATTTTTTAAATAAAATGACACCTACACATTATCTCATACTTAATCAGGCTGAACAATCTCTTTTCTCTCAACATTTTGTTGTCCACCTTAAATAGGGTAATTGTATTTGTTTGAGATTTCTTGAATCTCTCCAAATTCATTTTTAAATTCAAAGACTCTAATGAGAAACAGTACTCTTAGACTCACATTCAATGATTATATTTTCCATACTTCTTTTGGGCCAGGTTTTGGGTTAGACACTTTAATGTTCTTTATTCCTCTAGTTTGGTTATGTTTTACAGATGAAGAAACTGACTTAGAGAGTTTCAGGAACTATATCCAAGTTCATACAGATTGTAAATGGTAGAAATAATATTCAAATTCAAATTTTCTGATTCCATTGCCAGGAGTCACATGGTAACCAATACTAATTAGAGCATTTAAATAACTTTCCAGCTTGTGCATATCAGACCAGTAGTAATAGTAATATCATTATTTGATCGTTAATGGCAACACATTGATGACTCTCAGCTGAGGACTGGAAACAGGTTTCAAGTCTTGTCCAAAGAATGAAAGGTACACAGCCATTATATTTAATAGTCCCACATCTGATGCTTTCAAAGCCCTAGCACAAAATTGATGGCATAATTACTACTATATATTCACTTTTAAGCAAATAATGTTATATTAATCATCTATGGCCATATAACAAATTACCCCCAAACTTAGTTAAAACAACATTTATTAATTCTAGTTCTTGGTGCCTCTGGCTTAAAGTCTCCCATAAGTTGCAGTTTGTGTGGAAGCCACGACTGCAGCCCCATCTGAAGGTTTGACTGTGGGGAGCTTGGCTTTCACTCATGTGCTTATTGATAAATCCAGATCCAGATGGGTTGTTCGGCTGAGGGCCTCAATTCTTTGTTGGTGAGAGACACCAGTTCCTTGCTATGTGGGCCTATGCACATTATTTGGCTTCATCAAAGCAAGTTAGCTAGAGCAGGCAAGCCAGACTGAAGTCACCGTCTTTTGGTAACCTAATCATAGAAGTCACATCTCATCACTTTACTATATTATATTCATTACAAGTTCGTTGCTAGGGTCCAACCTACACCCAGGGGGCGGGATAGCTTCCAGGGTGTGAATCCATGAGAAGAGGATTATTAGGGGCCATCTTAACAATTACCCACTACAAATGTTAACCAATCTTTTTATATATAAAAGAACAGATTTTTTTCTATATTTCTTAAATTAATTTATCCACTTATTCAACAATATTCATAAAAATAGTTCTATCAAAGCTAGTCACTCTGGTACATATGGATGGGGCACTGAACCTAGACCTGTGGAGGTAGAGGGCAAAGAAAGTTTTCTCAGTTCTAGTGTCATCCAAAAATGGGACTAATGGAAAAAAAAAAGGGGGAATGAGAAAAGGTGAGAGAAGGATGTTCCAAGAAGAAGGAGGAACATGGAAAAGAACATGGTTTGCTCAGGGGAATACATCCTTAATCAATTACATTATTCATCTATATCCATAATCCTATCAGAGTATTACAGTTTGTGATTATTCTTAATGAAGTAGTTTTAAACTGATCAGGATAACTGTTAACTATCAAATTTACAATTATGTCTAATTTATCATAGTAGTTTTCTAATTTGGTCCTGACAGATATATTGAGCCTAAGAACTCAGCATTGTTCCTCTCCACATGCACCAATCACATTGCCTTCATTCCTAATTTGTCATCTGCCTAAGGCAGTATCCTAAGGCTGAGCCTGCAGACTACTAAATGCAGGATAGAACAATTATGCATTACTTTTGTCAATCTGATAACCCCAACCTAATAATTAACTTCAAATTAAAATATCTCCTCCTGGCACACACACACAAAATAGTTATGGGAAAGAGATTAGATTATTACTTCCTTTAGGCATTGGATCTACTGCTCAATGGTTAATATTAACACTTCATGGAATTTATGTCAAGTTCTCTGATAAGCAGGATAAGAAATTCTTCATAATTAGTACTTTAAAAGGATGCCTGACATATATTCTCCATTTGTACTTAATAAACTGATGTATTATTTTCCAGGAATGATTTTAGAATAAATGTCTATATACAACCTTTAGATAGGGATCTGATTGTTATTAGGCAGTATGTATACACTAAGTTTTTTTGTTCTAGTTTTTAAATTGTTTTCTATGTGCAATTTTAAACATACCCAAGAGTAAACAGAATAGAATATCCATCATCCAGCCCATAACCAATCTTGCCCCACTCGTACCTCTAACCATCCACTCCCATGTTATTTTGAAGTGTATTACAGACATCATATCATTTCATCTAGCAATATTTCAGTATATAACTTTAAATGAGTTATTGTTTTTCAACAAAACCACAATCCCATTTTATTCCTAAATAAAAGAACAGTAATTCCTTAGTATTATTAAATAGTCTCTTCTTCTTAACTCTACTTTCTTTTTATAGTGAGATAGGTAGATGGATAGATAGATAATTAGTAGTTCTACTAAGATCAACTTTAGGTGATATTCACCCACATGACAATTGTGAAGGCCTGAAGACATTTTGTTACAACTAGGGGTTGCTACTGGCATCTAGTGGGTAGAAGCCAGGTATGCTGCAAAACACACAGTGCCCCATAACAAAGAATTATCTATCCCAAA
The DNA here is from genome assembly GCF_027574615.1 of Eptesicus fuscus. NCBI lineage: Eukaryota > Metazoa > Chordata > Mammalia > Chiroptera > Vespertilionidae > Eptesicus > Eptesicus fuscus. The sequence goes on from NC_072486.1 coordinate 18,023,677, forward strand.
ATGTCTAGTGTTACTGTGGAAAAATGCAGATAGGTGATGATAGATAGATAGATAGATAGATAGATAGATAGATATATTTGAATAGAAGTTAAAATGGGCAAAAGTTTATAAAGAAGAGCAATACAAAATATTCATGCTACAAGGTCATTGTTAGTAGCCACACAAAAGGCAAAGTGGATTTATCATTGGAAAGACCACTCAAAATATGTAATTATTCCAATCTAAGTGTCCCATAAATCTGATGAAATTTTATGATTTTTTTTAAGTATGGAGAAGAGTGGCCTCGTATTAATTAATAGAACATTGTTCCAGGTGTGATAAAGAAGTTCATAAAAGTACAATGTTTCTTACATGGGCAGCAGAACCAAGGGAATACTTAATAAATACAGGTAGAACACTACAAAACATTATTTTGAATTTGCTAAACAATAACCTGTCAGAAATGGGCTTTCTTTAATGTAAAATGGTGCTATGAATGTTAATGCTTGTGACATATTTTTAAGATGAAAATGGATATTAATTACTTTAATGCAGACAGAGCTATGCTCATTATTCTTTGCACAGACCCCTGGCAATAATTTACCTAGCTGCGCAGCAGTTCATGCAGATCAAAGCTGCATTATTTAAGTGTGTCCAGGGGGCAGATTCTAGCTCTGTGCCTTACACTTTAAAGAAAAAAATATATATCGGTTTGCTTCTTGAGAAACAAAATATAACTAGGTGCTTCAGGCAAGTTCTACAATATTTAAACACGCTTTAATTCCTCTTATTATCTAGGACAGACCCCCTCCCTATTCCAAATAATCTAAACTCTTAGGGGAGAACAGAACAACTGTGGAAATGTAAATTTTTTTAAATGAACAGCAGTGTGTTTTCATTGAAATTAAACCCGAATGGGAACTAGATTCAGGAAAGGAAATGGCAGGGAGAGAGGGAAAGAGTCTGAAGTTGCTATAGAATGTGCCTGGCTGCTGCCGCTCACAGACAACTGATGAAGTCCAACTCTGACATTTCAGGCAATCTGTGTACCAAGCTCCTCCTTTTCTGTAGTCTCCTCTTCCATTGGTAAAATTCCTTTCCAGGGTCATGTAGGGATCCCACCCCCTCTCTGTGTTTTCACTCTGAAGCTCTACACAACTTTACACCTGAATGAACGCCAAACCTCAGGGATATATAAAGGGAACCTTGAGGAGGAATTTCACAGTTACAGTGCAGAAGCAGAGGGAAAGGAATTAACTAGCTCTCCAGCCAAGCAAATCCTCTACTCACCATGCTTCCTCCTGCCATTCATTTCTATCTCATTTCCCTTGCTTGCATCCTAATGAAAAGCTGTTTGGCTTTTAAAAATGATGCCACAGAAATCCTTTATTCACATGTGGTTAAACCTGTTCCAGCACACCCCAGCAGCAACAGCACGATGAATCAAGCCAGAAATGGAGGCAGGCATTTCAGTAACACTGGACTGGATCGGAACAGTAAGTATGTTTTACTTCTATGGATTTTGTCTTTTCTTTTTTGGTAGCACTTAGCTCACATTCCTGTAAATGTGTTTCACCGCTTTCTAACCGGAACCATATATATTTTGCTAAATAATCTGGGAGTAATCTGCTGCATGTGTAGAGTGGCATTGTTTCTATAAAGTTAGCATAACTAAAACAGTGATTTGATAATGCAGGCACAGACTTACTAGTAAGTTTTATCAAACATCCAAAGAGAAAATGTTTCCAGGAATTAAACTGTTGCTTCTTTAAATCATGCACAGTAAGAATTTTTAAAAAGTGTTGTTCTACATAGTTTAAATTGAGGTTGTTTTCTGTTTATTTCAGGACATGTGCAATTCTGGTAAAGTGCATAGAGGTAACTAGCCAAAGTATGTATAAGAAATCACAAGGGAAAAAAGACGCTTTCTGGGGGGAATAATTGCTCACCATGAATTTCTAAAACATGTCTAGGGAAATAGTTGAAAGTTTTGATGATAATCAATGCAAATAAGGGCTAAAACTAAACAGGTTGGAGAATCATATTTTTTCTGAGATAATTTCTTATTAACCAGATCAAAATTCAGGTTATTGTATATATCTGTGAAAGACTAGGGAAACTCTTATACCTTTAAAAATTTTAAAATAATAACAATGCAATAATATACAGGGAGCATTTTTGCCTTTTTCTGTGTGCTTAATTGATACACTGACCACTAGTTAGAGGGATTTAAATTTCTTTTCCTCACTTCTATCCTTCAGAAGAGTTCACATGCTAATAATCAGGTTTGAAGAGAGACCACAGGAAATCTTACAACATTTTTTTTTGCTCCTCCTCCTCAACTCCATTCAACTGTGAAAAGTAGTTTTGACCTTTGAAAGGTCAAAGCACATATGAATGCAAAGGTCTAAAAAAATAACCAAGGTGTTTTAACTTTCATGGAGATGGTTGCTTTTGCGTACACAGGAAATGTCTGATAATTATTAGATTACTGAGCAATGTGGTGGGTATTCATTGTCAATGAACTGTCACTGCAAAAATGCTGAATCTCTATGTACACAGGAACAAAAAGCCAGGCAAGTCAGAATCATCTCCGGCTGTTTCCAGGTGCATTCCTGAGGTAGCTGCCGGAAGGTGAGCTGGAATCAGAGGCAGGCAGGAGAGCACACTGACTGGCCAGCTGTTGCACCCTTTAATTTTACTCCCACACTCGATAGCTGTATGTATGTATGTATGCATACAGACATTTTCCACAACTCCCACATCCCTTTAGGTTATATTTCTCGCCTCAGAAATACTGGGAGACAGAGGTGAGGTAAAACTCCTAGTTTAAGATTTACTTCAAATTAGCTTTCACTAGTCTATGGAAGGCCACTTCAATGTCCTTGATAATTTTTGATGTTTTAAATGTCAGCAGTTATACTTTTAAACTTCTTTTTCTGGTTAACAAGCCTTGCTCCCCCCCCCCTCCCCAACCCCAAGCTTATTACAGGCAATTTTCCTCAAGTTTAGATAAAGCAATGGCAAGGAAACCTCAAATATTTCAAGATTAATTTTTGCTTTAATTACATAAAGCATGCAACAAGAAACAACCAATTAAAGAACATTCTTATTAAACTCAAATAACTAAACAAAAAGTTTGCCATGACCAGTGTTCACTAAATGAGCACCGTGGCTCCTTTTGCAGTTGTAAATCAGACATGTTAGGCATTTTTCTGCCATAAAATTCATGGAAATGTAGCCAAGTTGTTATGGCAACCATACGTTCCTGATTTAGAAGGTTTTATATTCTTTAAATTTTGAGTTGTAGTGACATTTTGCATTTCAAGCATTTTAATATTTGTACTTTGAAAAGATAGCTTGGGAATTTATGTTTAAAATGTAGTTATTAAGTTTGATATGCAAAATGTCAGACTGTACATATGTATTTATGATTTTTTGCAGCTAAGTTTTATAACTGAAACAGAATATTACAGATACATATGCATTGTACACCGTATTTAAATACTTTCCACATTTTCTCAATCTAAAAAACTAGTTAAATAAAAGCAATTGTAGACATTAACAAATATGATCTGCGAGCAAAACGATCATTAAAATATACTCTTTTTTACACTTAAATGTAAGAGCTGCTTAAACCATACTGGGGAGTGAGACTAAGAAAATGGGATTTTTAAATACTCACTCGAGTGAGCAATTACCTAATGTCATATATGAACAGAAATAAGGCCTATTATACTTTATTCCAAAAAAATTTTATAGCTATGTAAACGGATCATTTTCATGAAAGTGTCTCTACCACCATCCAGGCAGATTTTTTGCATTGTGGAAATAAAATGGATTATTTTCTTTCTATTGGGCAATTCGCGATCACTTGCATAACATCTGTGTCACTGCAGATTACTTTTAAGAAACGCCCATTTGCTGATACCTCTCTCTGCACGCTTCCTTTTCTGTTTCCTGCAGCTCGGGTTCAAGTGGGTTGCCGGGAACTGCGTTCCACCAAATACATCTCTGATGGCCAGTGCACCAGCCTCAGCCCCCTGAAGGAGCTGGTGTGCGCTGGGGAGTGCCTGCCCCTGCCGCTGCTCCCCAACTGGATCGGGGGAGGCTATGGAACCAAGTACTGGAGCAGGAGAAGCTCCCAGGAGTGGAGGTGTGTCAACGACAAAACGCGCACCCAGAGGATCCAGCTGCAGTGCCAAGATGGCAGCACGCGCACCTACAAAATCACCGTGGTCACCGCCTGCAAGTGTAAGCGGTACACTCGGCAGCACAACGAGTCCAGCCATAACTTCGAGAGCATGTCGCCTGCCGAGCCAGGCCAGCACCACAGAGAGCGGAAGAGAGCCAGCAGGCCCAGCAAGCACAGCATGAGTTAGAACTCAGACTCTAAAACTGGACTGACTGGTAACCATCTGCTTTACAGATTTGATTGCTTGGAAGACTCAAGTCTGCCATTGCTATTTTCTTACTTGAAAATATATGATTTCTGCTTTGATCAAACCCAGCATGCTGTCCTAAGTATCAGGACCTTCTCTGGGAGTAGCTTTTCCTTTATGCGTTTTTCAAGATGTACACACATCCATGAGTGCAATTTGTATTTAAATTCCATGCATCCTGTAGTTTTAATTTCCCATGATTCTTGAAAGACCGGTGATACTATATATATATATACACAGTGTACTATATGTTGAATAATCACTTTTTAAAAGAGAAAAGGGCTTCTTAGTTACCCTGCACTCCCCAACCCATCCCCCTACCCAGCAAATCCCTCCCAAACTGAAAAGTTAAAAAAATTGTTGCCTTGAGTATTTATAATAATACTTCAGAAGGGTGCTTTTTCTTTTTCTTGGCAATCTTCATGGAACAGTTTAGCAGCCATGAGTGATCTTCCTTTGACAGAGTGAAAGACCTTGTGACATTTCACTTCAAAAATAAGCCCTGAAGCTTTTTACAGTCTCATAGTATGAAATTATACCCTGCATGCTGACCCTCGCTTGGAATGGAATGCCAGAAATGCATGGCAGCAGCTAATAAGTAAAGTTGATTAACTATTTATTTGTCAATGTTATTATTTAATGAGCTTTTACATGTGATTTTTTTTTCAAAATGTAATTTTTTTATGTTATGAAGCTTTTTCATGTACCTAAATATTTTCCTGTATAATTTGTGGTTGGTTTAGAAAGATGTTGTAGATATGTAAAATAAATATTTTAGTCTTCTTATTACCTATATGTTGCATCATGAACTTTATCAATAGTATGGATCTTTTCAAATCAATAAGATGCTTTGTAAAACTAAAATATGAAATACTTTCTTGTTTAATCTGTGCAATCAGAAGGCAATCTGACCTTCAATTCCATCAGTTTCTTTTAACAAAAATAAATACTGCTAAAAGTTATTGTCTTTGTCTATAACATGTATAAAAATGTACGTGTTTACAAAAATTACAGAATAAATGTGCCAGAGTAATTGATATGCTAGATAAGGCACATTCAAATTTTGACAGAAAGTTCTATAGTGAGAAAGAAGAAAGGGAAAGGGAGACCATCATTTTAAAAATATATATTTTTACTGATTTTTAGAGAGAGAGGAAGGGAGAGGGAGAGAGAAAGAGAAACATCAATGTGAAAGTGGAACATCGACTGGCTGCCTCCTGCATGCCCTCTATTGGGGATCAAACCCTCAACCTAGGCATGCGCTGGGAATCAAACCAGCAACCTCTTGGTGCGTGGGATGATGCCCAACCAACTGAGCCATACCACCAGAGCAGGAGGCCATCTTTTCAGTAAATGGAATGATTGAAAAAGTTGGGTGGCGATCCAGCAATGAGTTGTAATAAGAATATCATAGTTATATTCTCCCAGGGATGCTAAGTCTGCTGCCCATTATAATCACCTGGGGGAGATATTATGAGACCCAATGCCCAGGTTGCCATCCAAAATACATCATAATATCTGGGGGTAGAACTCAGATATTGGCAGTTTATTTTTTTTAAGTTTTCCAGGTGATTCCACTGTGCAGCTGTGTTTGAAAAATAAATGGTGCAGAAATCACTATCATATGTTGGAGAACTTTGAATACTATTGCATGGCCTGCAAACCAAAACATAAAAATATATATTAAAAACAAAGGAAACAAAAACTAATTTTTCAAGTTTGACATGTTGCTATTTAAGCAACATAGTCACAGTCTTGAAACAGATTTTATAGGTAAACGACATGTGTCAACTCAATCAAATGATCAGTCCCATCATTCCAAATAAAGAAAACCAAAGAGGCTTGGTTATGTATTGGTAAGAACTTTTGGGTTTTCCCATTTTGAATCCTGAGCATGAAGGAGTCCTTAATACATTTTTGTAGTAGGTTGTTGTTTTTGTAAATAAATGATTCTAAAAGTCACATGTTTATTTCCTACAGCATTCTGTCTCTTCCCTATGAGAGGTGGGAGAGTCTCAACATATGTAAAGATGAGGAAATGTCTCTAGATTTTCTAATAATGCTAACTATTTGTATCATCAAATAAAATAATGATTCATAGTCCACTAAGTCCACTACTGATTTATCTTCCAATCTTAATAACTAAGATATTAAACTATTTCATATTATATCATATTAATACATGGGATATTCATGATAATTATATCATAGGTTGAATATACTAAAACTGTATTGTTTCATATGTCTATGTTACTTGTTCATCATTGCTCAATACAGGCATAACACTGAAAACTAAAGACACTTTGGCCATTTATTCCTTCTCAATAAGATATCCTAAGATATGAGGCATAGAAAGGACTTGGCCTGACAATGATTTTTCACAATCAAGAAGACTATGTCATTGCCTTTTACTGATAAAACATTAAAACAGTGATGGGCAACCTTTTGAGCACGCTGCGGCCTCCGAGTCGTAGAGGACGCGGGTTTCCACGCAGCCCGGGGCCGGCCGAGGGAGGGCTCATGAGGGAGCCAGAAGGCAGAGGAGGTGGCGGCGGCCCCAGCCTTCCTGGGCGGGAGGTGAAGGCAAGACCCCGGCCCGGGCTCCAGCCGCTGGAGGACCATGCCCCCGCCCGGCAGTGCCCTAGGGGCCCAGGGACTTCGGAGCCGCCCGCCACACTGGGTCCTGACCAGTGGACAGACAGCCTGCTCCCCCACGATCGAAAACGGGGAGCTGTGTGTCCGCTCCAGCACCAGCGGACCCCCTGCCATCAAAAGCGGGGAGCAGGCTGCTAGCAGTGTCTGCGGAGTGTGCTAGGCTTTGCGGGGCAGTGGATATGGCCTGGATGGCAGGTTAGGCCTAGGGGACCCTACACGTGAATGATTTAATCATGCACTGGGCCTCTAGTATAACATATATAGTGTCTATATATAAACTAAGCATAGACATGAAGCCTATATAAATATCTATTTTAAAAAATATTCTAATTATAAATAATTTATATTTATTCATTTATGCTAGTTATAAATAACCACTAATTGGCAATAGTCATGTTTATTTTACTGTATACTTTTGAAAAGCAATGAAAATTAGTTTTTTTAGGTAAGATTCAATCTCTTTAATTAAGAATGAATATTAATCCATTCTGGCCCTGAATGAAATTAGTAAGGTATTACCAGGAGATCTAGCTGTTTCATTTACCTTATGCTATTAGAACTATTTATATTTATTATGTAACATGATCTATCTATTTAGCATGATATTTACTTTAATAGACACTCAGTAGACTGGTTATATTAGATAATTATGAGTAGGAAGAAAAATATTTTGCTGAAGCAAAATCAGGTAACTTCCAAAATGCTGACTAAAATGAAAGCCTTTGAAAGTTTAAATTTAATATGTTGCAATATTCTTTTTTTGCAATCACCATGAAATCTAGGTATCAAAATCTAATTCATTATATTTGGGACTAAAGCATCAATTGGATTAGATTTAACTCTTGAACATGTTTTTAGCACTAAAGTGGTAATTCACTGCATACTCTAAATTCAGCAATTATGTGCTTCCAGTAGTCATATAATCCTAATAAAAATGAAATACATTTTAAGTCTTTGATAGAATCCTTACAGAAACCCAGAAAGAGTTCAAGGTGAAATGACTTAAGATCTTCAGTGTTGGAGTGCACTCTCTTCTTAGAATGTTTCCTTCCCTCCAGGGCAGATAGAGATGACTCCCAGTTTGGTTTCATGAGAACCTATTAAATATAGCTCTATGTCAAATTGAAATGAATCTAGATTTGTGAACTAAGACATTTGCCACTAGAAATTTTTGTTACAGCTACAAAGAGAGACCCACAATAATAGATATACCCCAAATCATTCTCTTTGCATCATTTTCAGTGTTATTGGTTTTTCCATCATTCCTACTCCTGAGCTAACATGGCACTTGGTGCTGTTGCCTGCATATTTTGCAAATTGTCTGGAAGAGCTACAGGGTAACAGCTATTGCAGAAATCCCAGTGGAGAGATGTTTCAACTTCCAGGTTCAAGAATTGATTAAAATTAATTAATACAACGCTGACTGCATAATTATTTCCAGTGTAAATTAGACTGAGTGATAGTTTATCATCTGCATTAGCAGACCAGCTGGAGGATTTATTTTCTGTTACAAATAAAGACTGAAACAGTCTGTGAGATTTATAAGGGAACTTAAATATTTTCCTTTGAATATTAGTAACTGCAAACCAAAGGTTACCTTGTATTATTGCTTTCATTTTTTAGCATAGGATTAGGCTCTAAAATCTGAGAGAGAATGTCTATATTGACATAGTCAGTGACACAGCCATACTCAGCCAAAGTTCATTATTATTAAAGCTGAACAAGAGTTTCATGGCCTAAACATAACATTATTAAAATACAAGCATCACTTTTTTCAGTAGCAATAAATTCCTTTTTTGAAATTTGTCATGAAATTCACACAAATTTAAAACTCTTTTACATTATAATATTGGCAAATTTTCACAAAATCATCATGAGTCTTTTTATTCATCGAAGTGTTAACCTAAATTAGGTATTCAAAACAGCCTAAAACACTGAACCCAGCAGCACAGTCAGAAACAGCACTTTTTAAACAATCTTTTACAATCTTTAACCAGTATTATACTTTATGTTAATCGGTTTACATTTTTTACTAAGTAAAGCTTTCTCTGTATTTGTTTGCTCTCTTACTTTATACATGTGGTTGATAAAATACTACCTATGTGTGTGTGTGTTTTTTTGTACTTCCTTAAGCTTAGAGAGTTTAAGCAACAATAACAAAAACAACTAAAAACACCCAACTCCTTCTTGCCTCAAATTTCCTTATTGCAAACCAAAGACAAAAATTGCCAAGTGCATTTAATAACCTAATAAAGGGTTGCCATTTTGCCCAAATTTTGACACTATCTTTCCCAAGAGTTGATTCACTTTGAATATTAATTGATAAACGTTTTACATTTAACTTGTGCTTAGTTTGACATTTAAAAAAAGTAATAGAGTTTTCAATTTGACTCATCTGAAAATTTTAAGGTAGCAATTTTATACAAATGACTTCAGGAATGTGATCTTGGAAACAAGACTTGAGATATGGTTTAGATTTTGCTTCTATTAATTAGTTGGGTGAACTTACACTTGTTCTTAAGCTTCCTAAGGCACAATGACTTTACCCATAAAGTAAGAGCTGAACTAGATAATGTCTAAAGTGTCTTCCAGATTAATTACTCATGTTCTGTTATCCCAAACAATATGGCCATATTTTTAGTCACACCAACATTCAACACAGGCAGATATGACTAATGCTACTGTCCACTTCTAATGTTTCTAGGTCACTCAGTTGTGAAATTTCAGAATAAGTTGATTAGACATATGATGGAATAGACAGATTCCAGCATACAAATGCCTGGTTAAGGCTGACAATGTAAGGTGACATTAGAAATCCAGCTCCAGGAGGGCTGAGACAGTAGCTGTTTGGGAGCATTTCCCATATTTTGTCCAAACTTGAACAAACACCGGGAAGATGTTAAGGACCAAGGAAAATGTGTTAGAATTTTTCTCCATAGAAAATACCATTGCTATTCTATTACCTACTCATTTCTGCAGAAAATAATAAGAAAAATCACCTGTGACCTCTACTAGGAATTGTGTTTTATTGTAAAGTAACGGTGTAATGATTTTGTTGAAAGTTTTCATTTTTAAAATCAAAATCATACATACTGTTCATGTAAGTGGGATAGTGATTTTTCTAGTCAAAATGTTTTATGGTATTTGACATTCATTCATTAATTTACTCATTTTTTTTTAGCAATACTGAAAATCTGGTCTGTTTTTGTTAGGTTCTAATACATTGGGGAATCCAATTAAGAAAATAAATGCCCTACTGCTAAATGTAAAAGCAATTACACATAATCTCGCTTTTGAGCAAGACTCTAGAACATCATTGCTATGATCCATGAACTAAATTGTACTATGTGGACATAAAACAGGAAAAATATATTACAGAAGGGAATGCTATTATTGACATAAAAGTTCAAGGTAGACTATTACAAACAAAAAAACATACTGGAAACTGGACAGATACATGCAAAAATATGAAACTGAACCACTTTCTTACAAAATGTAAAAAAAATAAATTCACACTTTTCTCAATGACTCATAAAAAAAGTCAACAAACAATAAGTGTTGGTAAAGATGTGAAGAAAAGAAAACCCTTGAGCGCCATGTGGGATTGTAAATTGGGGTAGCCACCATGGATTACAGACTTCAATGTAAGACCTGAAACCATAAAACTCCTGGAAGAAAACATAGGCAGTAAGCTCTTTAACATTAATCTTAGCAATACTTTTTTGGATATGTCTCCCCAGGCAAAAGCAACAAAAGCAAAAATAAATGGGTTTATATCAAACTAAAAAGCTTTTGCACAGCAAAGGAAACTATCCAAAAAAGAAAAAGGCAACCTACTGAATGGGAGGTACTCACAAATGATATATCCAATAAAGGGTTGAAATATAAAGAATAAAAGAAACTCATACAATGAAAAAACAAAAACAAAACAAAAAAAAACACAAGAAAAAAAACAAAACAAACACAACAAGAGATAATCCAATCAAGAAATGGGCTAAGAATCTTCCTCCCAAGAATACACACAGGTGCCCAACAGACATATGAACCGATGCTCAACATCACTAATTATCAGAGAAATGCAAATCAAAACCACAATGTGATATCACCTCACACTTGTCTGAAAGGCTAATATAAAAAAGTCAATAAACAGTAAGTGTTGGTAAGGATGTGAAAAAAATAAAACCTTTGAGTACCCAATGAGATTGTAAATTGGTGTAGCCACCACGAAAAACAGTATGGAGTTGCCTCAAAAAATTAAAAATAAAACTGTCAATATAATCCAGCAATTCCACTTCTGGGTATTTATCTGAAGAAATCTAAAACACTAATTTGAAAAGAAATATAGACTCCTATGTTCATTGCAGCCTTATCTATACTAATAAAAGGACAATATGCTAATTAGAGTGGTCATCTTCTGGACATCCTTCCAGACAAAGCCACAGTGGCTGCAAGGGCCGAGGTTCAGGCAGCCATGGGTGTTTGCAAAGTGCTGAGTCTCAGGCCGGCAGTGGCAGCAGCAGCTGGGTAATGGGGGTGGTGCCTTCCCCTGATCTGCCAGGGCACCTCCTGCAGAGGGAGGTCAGACTGGGGGCTGAGGCAGAGGCAGTCAGGGGTGATCAGGCCAGCAGGGGAGCAAGTTAGGGGCAATCAGGCTGGCAAGGGGGCAAGGTAGGGGCGATCAGGCTGGCAGAGGGGCAAGGTAGGGGCGATCAGGCCAGCAGGAGGGCAAGGTAGGGGTAATCAGGCCGGCAGGGGGGCAAGATAAGGGTGATCAGACCAGCAGGGGGGAAAGATAGGGGCTATCAGGCAGGCAGGTAGAGGGATTAGGGGCTATCAGGCAGGCAGGGGAGTTAGGGGCAGGTAGGCGAGCAGTTAGGAGCCAGTGGACCCTTATTGCAAGAAGAATGTCCGACTGCTGGTTTAGGCCCAATCCCATAGGACATCCCCCGAGGGTCCCAGATTGGAGAGGGTGAAGGCCGGGCTGAGACCCCCCTCCCCCATGCATGAATTTCGTGCACCGGGCCTCTAGTTTATAATAACCTAGATATGGAAGCAGTCTAGGTATCCATCAATAGATGAATGGGTAAAGAAGTTCTGTTATTAATACACAATGGAATACTACTTAGCAATAAAAAATGAAATCTTGGAATTGCAACAACATGGAGAGACCTAGAGGTTTTATGCTAAGTGAAATAAGTCAGACACAGAAAGACAAAGCCTATATAATAAAAGCCTAATATGCTAAGTGTCTGGCCGTCCTGTCAAAGTGTAATATGCTAATGATATGCTAAGGCCACTCAATCGCTCACTATGATGTGCACTGACCACCAAGGGGCAGATGCTCCAACTAGTAGGGTTGTTGCTGGGGTCCAGCCAATCAGGACAGAGCGAGATGGGCTGGACATGCCTTGGAGCCCTCCTGTGGTCCCTCCCCAGCCCCAATAGTGCACTGGCCAACTTCCCATGTCCCTCCCCAGCCCCAATAGTGCACCAGTGGGGTCCCTTGGCCTGGCCTGCACCCTCTCGCAATCCGGGCTGAGGGGCCTCCCTCCCCCCGCCCCGAGTGCATGATTTTTTGTGCAACCGGCCTCTAGTACCATATAATTTCACTTATATGTGGAATCTAAAAAAACCCCACATAAATTAACAAACAAAACAAAACAGACTCATAGATAAAAGAATAAAATGATAGCAAGGAAAGTGGGGTAGAGGAATGGGTGAAAAAGATAGAGGGGAATAGAAGGTATACACTTCCAGTTGTAAAATAAATAGGCCACGGGGATATAGTCAATAATATCATCATAACTTTGTAATATGAAAGAAAGTTACTAAACTTAACACGGTTATCACATCATAAGGTATACAAATATTAAATCTCTATGTTGTACACCTAAAGCTAATATAATCATGTATGTTAACTTACTTTAGTTAAAAAATTTTTTTTAAATAAAAATATACTGGAAAAATGATCTTTATGATTGTTAGGCCTGCCAAAATGAACTGAAGATTTTATTGTTAAGCAGATATAATTTTATCATTAAATTCTTCAAAAGAACCTACCTTCTTGTATAAACCTGTTTAGAAATTGTATATAGATTTTCAGTTTACTTATTTAAATATTCTTGTATCTATAAGTTGCTTTTTGCAGTTCATTTTTTTCTAAACATTGATTTTTAACAAAATCTTCCTGTTTCCTGATAGTTTCCATATATTAGGTGAAAACATTTTATTGCTAATCACAGCATGAGTAAAGGAAATAACTGCAGACAGCTTCAGCAAACAAGATAGGTAGAAATTTGTTCATATAAATATTGCTTGTACCCAACATTTATGTTGATATTTTAAAATAATGATACACTTCCAAAAAATGCCATTGTAATTCATTTGACTTGGAGAGGGGCACATAAGTGGTGATCTGCCTGGCCGTGTATGGTAATGTTCCAGCAATGCAGCCTCCAGAAATATGGAGAATTTTATGGATTACACCAGATGGCTGCAGTGATATCATGCAACCCACACTGATATTGCATAACTTAATTCTCTGTCATTACTATATATTTGAGGCTAATAATTTTTTTTAAAAGACATAAATTGCCTTTGTGTAAGTGTATGTTATGTCCCCACTTAACCCATACAATAGTGGAAAAATCGAAGAGAATGCCACCAACAGATGTTGGAGATGGAACAAGGCTATGTTTTGATCAGTGTGTTCTTCTGGAATTAAGACATTTATGATTGAGTAATAGCACTAAACTGAAACAGGTATGGTTCCTGGACATTCCAGGTTAAAGATTTTCTATTGTGTTTTACTATCTCTTTTATTACCAGTAGGAAGATCAGCATGTTCAATGGGAAGATGGCCACAGCACCAGGGCAGCTGTATGTTGAGCTGAAATGAAGAGCTGGAAAAGGCTGATGACAGGGAGAAAAGGCTTGTAAGGACACGCTGTCAACACCATAGCATAGCTCTGGAATGAGTTCTGAAAAGCCACAGTCTCTTGGGACTGCTGCCCAGAATAGGAACCTTCAAACGTTGTATAATTTCCAGGGCATGAGAAGCCCTACTGCCCTGCTTTCTGGGTGAAAACAACAAACAAACAAACAAACAAACAAACAAAAGAATTCCTCTCCAGCTCTTTTTGTAACTACCCATACCTAATATTCCACCATTAGAAAATCATTTTTTAACATTTTTAATTTCTCTCACAAACAAACATCTCTGGAAGAGAAAACACATTAAAATAAAGTCTGCAACCTTATGACCTACAAAGACTAATAGGTTGGGAGTAAAGCAAGGGAAAATGGTGGAGACTATAGAAAAAGCCCCTCATAAAAGAGGGTAGCTTCAAATCTACTCACACATATAGCAGCAAAATCCCACCAAAAATCCAAATATTTTATATGAATTTTCCTAATTTGTAATACCAGCAGTAGATTTAGAAACTCCTGTACTAGACTAAATATACAAAGTAAATAAAATAAAATAAAGAAAGAAAGAAAGAAAGTCCATTTACTGGATCAGTTTACGTTGTTTTATGGGTCATATGGGGTACATGAAGAATCTCTCAATCAGGAGTTAGGAGACCTGAATTCTAATTTCAAGTCTGCTACTTCTAAATAGTCTTTGGAAATGCAGCTAAATTGTAAACTTCCTGAGATCTGAGTTGACATCTCGGTATTAGTTAGCATCCCAAAAGGAAACAGACAACACACTCAGAAGAAGTTAAGCAGGACTTATTTACTGGTGGCCTAATTATAAAAGTCTGGGTGGGGTTTAGGGAAAGCACAAGTTATCCGCATACAGGAGCCCATGGCCAGCAACACCAGTGCTGCCACAAAGGAAGACCCTAAGAAAATAGGGAAGGATTCGATTCTCTGAGCCTGGAAGGTGGGAGCACACTGAGGGGAACAGTGGCAATAGTCAGTCGGAGGAGTAGGCTAGAGGAACCTGCAGAGCCAGAGAGCCAGGGAAATAACACCCTCGTCACTCTCCTCTCTCCTTCGCCTTCTGATGGAGGTCGTGCCAGGGATCCCTACTGGCTAACTCTATGAGAGGCCATTGGATTGGAAACTGGTGAGTGTAATTTGTATTGGTCAGCCCGGGGCAAAAGGCAGGGTGAAGAGTAGAGGCTAGATAAGGAGAGCCAAGCATAATCTGCCTGGCACAATCTCCCTTGGCATACTTTCTTTACAACATTTGGAACAGTGTATTGCATTGAGTAGGTGTTAGCGTCGCTGAAGGAGAAATGAAGGAGGCCAAAAAGGAGTGAAGAATTATGAATTTATTAGGTCATCTGGATACCCAGACGGGCTGAGCCCCCAAATGGCGCCAGCTCCCAAAGGGAAGTCAGAGGTTTTAAAAGGACTCTAGGCGGGCTTGTTCTGGGTGGAGAATTCTCTGTGCAGGTCTGGATTTTGGGAAACTTCGGAGGGGAGAGATAATGGTCTTAGCAAGTAGAATGTGGTCTAAGCAAGTGGAATGTCCATTGTGAAGTGGCCTAAAGGTCATTTCCCAGGGGAGGGGATACCGATTCAATTCGTTGATCAGACCTAACAGTAGGCACTGAATCATTATAGAATCTCTCTCTTTTTTAGTTTCTAAAATGTATATATTTAAGATGTTCTCCAAGGTCCGTTTCCACATTAATCTTCCAATTTCATTATTTTACACTTGAGATAAGAATCTGAAAGGACATTTGGGAGAAATTCTGAGAACTTTGAATGGCCTACCTTAAGGTTAGATATCATGTACCTCAAGAAACAAATCAACCTATTAAAGCCAAAAAGACATAACCACATGAGAATGACAGCATGAGTAAAGGAAATAGCTGCAGACAGCTTCGGCAGTATTCTTTTTTCAGTAGTACCTCATGTAGCACATAAAAAAACAGGAGATATTTACTGTAGATTCCTATAGATTCAGAAATTTTCACTTATTTATATCCTATAGATAGAGTGAAAGATAGGGTTTGGGTATTTGTTTTTGCTATTATTGTTGTTACATGTTTTAATAACATCCATGTCATTAGAACATACATTCATAGGTGATTTAACTACAAATCAGTTTCTATTTGGGAGTTTGTTTCATGAAAACCATTCAACCTTTGAACTAGCAATTTAGAAGAAGAAACTATTCCATTAATCCATTTCACCAAATATAGTAATACTCAGTAAAAGACATTATCTATAATACAAATACCATATACTGTGTTCAGTTTATTTCTCAACTTTAGAAAAGAAAGCATTTGGATCTGGCAGTATTTAAGCTTGGCTGCCATTGTATTTAATGGTGAGAATGAAACTTCAGAACTAATACCCTAAGGTTCAAGGTCTATGGATTAAAAGGAGGTTAGCTACATAACTCCTACATGATTTCAAGCCATGTGACTGTTGTGCCCTCCAGCAGTCATCAGACTAACCATTGAACTACACACAGCTGTAGGAGGGCATCGTCATGGCTCCATACGCAGCTGGTGTCTTCACTTGGGACAGGGATGCCATATCACAGTTTCAGAGAGTGGGACGGATCCAGGGAATGATGGCAGGAGGATGCCAAGACACTTTAAATACACATCAAAGTCCATTTTGAAACTTGGCTTAGGTGTGGAATGATGGGAAACGAAGCACTTGGCTTTCAGAATTTCAAAGACTCACTTTAAGGGAAAGCACTACATAGATAAAAGAGGACGAGAAAGAATGCACAGCTGTGCCAGGCTCTGCTTAGTGGTTACTCTGCTGAACAGTCTTTAGTTGTGCAAAGGATAAGAAACACTGCCAATTTTGCAGTTCCTTCTCCACCTACATCTGAATACACAGAAGTAACATCTGTCACTGGCTAGATCCCTTTCCTCTTATTCTACTCTTTTACACTTGAAAGGTCATACAATAGGTCATACAATAGTACTTGGTCCAAACAAAGATTCTAGAGTATTGGCATCCTAGGAACGGGAATACAAAGAAAAGATTAAATGGGGGAATCCATCAGACTTCATTTGTATTTCATTTGGCATATTGTTAGGTAGTATTGCAGGTACTGGAGCTGGAATATCTGGATTTGAATCCTGGCCTTGACCTTAAACAATAAATGCTGAAATTTCTTCATCTGTAAAATGGGGTAATTATATTTATCTTTAGAAGAGCTCACAAATGTAAGGGTTCATAGTGTTAGTTGTTACTGTTATTATTATTGTTATTATATTTCTTATGCTGAGAACAGATAGTTGAGTGAAGAATATAGACTTGGTTAGGGACTTCATCTTCTCCAAGCCCTTGGTCCAGAAAGTAAATGAGGAGTAGGACAGAAAGAAGCAGAGTAAAGAAGGAAGAGTACCAAGGAAAGAGAATGCAAGATGGAAAACAGAAGCTTCTTTGGAAGATACTGTGGACTAATCTTATTTAATTTTAAATAAAAATAAAAAGCTTTGATATTATGGTAATTTTCCAAGAAGGATATCTCTCTCTCTCTCCTGTGCCAATGCCTTTATCCATTTTTTTTTGAATTACCCAAAGTTTGCTTTTCTTAGCTATGTTGTCATTTCCCATTTATTTCATGTATTTGCATGACAAAAAATGGATATAGAAAACATTTTCACACATATATTCTCATTTTTGACACTATACTTAACATTGACTACTATTGTTATTTGCTTATTTTACCCATATGTCACATCAGGGCTCACCCTCTCTCATTCATTTCTTCAACAAATGGAACAGAGTAGTTTTTTATTTCATTCTTGTTTTTTCATAATTCTAATACAATGTTATTCATATCCTAAATGTTCAGGATATTATTTTATTGTTCTCTCTTCTTATAATTTGTGTTAACTCCTGGTTTATAACTCTAAAGTAATTTTCTAAATTTTTAAAAACATGTTCTCTGCAGAAAAAAAATTTGAGCACCTTTCTCAAATGCACATTTATTTATTTACTTATAAATTATATATAACTATATTAATATATTATGCACATCATGAAACACATTTAGAAACAGAAATTGATTGAGGAACCAAGATGGCAGCATTGGTAAACACCTGAACTTGCTGCCTCGCACAACCACTTCAAAACTACAACTAAAAGACAAAACGGATATCATCCAGAACCATGGAAGGTTGGCTGAGTGGAATTTATACAACTAGAAGGAAAGAGAAAAGCACACTGAGACTGGGAGGAGGTGTGGAGGTGTGGAAGTGAACTGTGGAGGTATGGAGGCGCGCAAAAGGGGCTGACAACTGGGTACACTGTTGTCTTTTTCAATCAGGAGGGAGATACAAGCTCCTGATTGCTCTCAACTCCAGTTCCGGGCGAGACTCTGGGGACCCAGACTCATATGGGAAGAAACTGGACTGTCTGGCATCAGACCAGAACAGGAGGGTGGCTTTCTCTCAGAGGTGCTTGCAGTGATCATTGTTCCTGCATGGTGCCATGGGACACAGAGATCCGGGAAACTCTTCGGGGCAGGGTTGAGGGTCAGCCATTGCTGTTTGCTCTGCCCTGGTGATTCCCTGAGACCCCACCCCATCCAATTTACAACCCCACACAAGCTGTGTGCAGAGGCTTTTGCATATGAATAGCCTGGCCTTTTGCAATCTAAAACCTAACATGCTGCAGCTGGGTCAGAGAGCCCCAGAGCCTCCAAAAGAAGGCCCAAAGCTGGACAGCAGCTTGCATTGCTTCACAGCTGGGCCTCATCTGGGCACCTCCAAACCCCAAACAAAGAGGAGGAATCTGCACATCTCCTGTTGGGTGGCCTCAGGCAGTGGCTGACTTTGCACCTCCTTGGAGATCCAAGAGCCAGTGTACCAAGTGGTCAGAGTGAGACCATCCAGATTACAACATTTCACATCCATAAGAGACACACTCAGGGGGCAGACTCAGTGAGCGCCAAAGCCCCACTGAAGCAAGTCTTGTCCCATAAGGGTGTGTCCAGCACAGAAGTTCTCCCATTGTAGATACAGCTGATCCTCACAGCCAATTGGCTTGGAGGTCAATTCCTCCCAGTGATACCAACAGTAATCAAGGCTTAACTACAACAAGACTGTGCACACAGCCCACAAAGGGGTGCACCAAGAGTGTCCACCTCAGGTAACTGGGGAGGCTGAGCCACTGGGCCCTATAGGACACCTACCACCCAAAGCCACTCTATCAACACAAGGAAGCAGTCAAAATGCAGAGACAAAGAAACAGGTCACAAATGAAAGAAATGGAGGAAAGCAAACAACTGGATATAGAGTTCAAAACCACGGTTATAAGGTTACTCAAGAATCTTCTAGAAACCTCTGAGAAATTTAGTGAGACCCTCAAGGATATGAAGAAGGACCAACTAGAAATTAAGCATACACTGACTAAAATAAAGAAAAATATACAGAGATCCAACAGCAGACTAGAGGATCGCAAGAATCAAGTCAAAGATTTGAAATACAAAGAAGCAAAAAACACCCAACCAGAAAAGCAAAAAGAAAAAGAATCCAAAAATATGAAGATAGTGTAAGGAGCCTCTGGGACAACTTCAAGCATACCAACATCCGAATTTCGGGGTGCCAGAAGAGAGAGAGCAAGATATTGAAAACCTATTTGAAGAAATAATGACAGAAAACTTACCCTACCTGGTGAAAGAAATAGACTTACAAGTCCAGGAAGCGCAGAGAACCCCAAACAAAAGGAATCAAAGAGGACCACACCAAGACACATCATAATTAAAATGCCAAGGGCTAAAGACAAAGAGAGAATCTTAAAAGCAGCAAGAGAAAAAGCAGTTAGTTACCTACAAGGGAGCACACATATGACTGTCAGCTGATTTCTCAACAGAAACTATGCAGGCCAGATGAGAGTGGCAAGAAATATTCAAAGTGATGAACGGCAAGAACCTACAACCAAGATTACTCTACCCAGCAAAGCTATCATTCAGAATTGAAGGTCGAATAAAGAGCTTCACAGATAAGAAAAAGCTAAAGGAGTTCATCACCGACAAGCCAGTATTATATGAAATGCTGCAGGGTATTCTTTAAGAAGAGGAAGAAGAAAAAAAGGTAAAGATAAAAATTATGAACAACAAAGTGACAACAAATACATATCTATCAACAAGTGAATCTAAAGATCAAGTGAATAAAAAATCTGATGAACAGAATAAACTGGTGAATATAATAGAATCAGGGGCATAGAAAGGGAGTGGACTGACAATTCTCGGGGGGAAGGGGGTATGAAGGGTGCCAGAAAAGACTGGACAAAATTCGTACACCTATGGATGAGGACAGTGTGGGGGGGCAGGGTAAGGGCAGAAGGTGGTGTGGGAACTGGATGGAGGGGAGCTATGGGGAGAAAAAAGAAGAACAACTGTAATAATCTGAACAATAAAGATTTATTTTTAAAAATTAAAAAAACAGGAATTGAATAAAATGATAAAATTGAATAAATATTTTCTTTCTGTACTCCAATCATTTAATAAAACTTCAAAAATGGTTATACAAAAGAACAAGAACAAGTAGGCTTTACTTTATTCTCTGAAAATAATAAACACCAAATAATTTTAGAAAACTTATACATTTTATACTATTTAAACTATACTTCTATGCATTTCTTGTGCATTTCTGAATCTTCTATTCCTACTCCCTGAAATGTTCTGTGTTATCAGTAATTGTGCATTACAAATTACAGTTTCCTTTGAGATCACAACCTGATGAACCTTTCCTTTATTTACTAAGTTCTTTGTCAAGAAGGTTTTTTTTTGGGGGGGGGGGCGGGGAACCCAGAAGATAATAACATAAATGGAAATAATGTAGTTAACACCATTCTAAAAAGCAATGGCAAAATACCAGGAAAGTATCCTGCTATATTTGGAAGTATGTTTTATCCTTGGCCTCATAAGAAAATATTCAAAAGTATACATAAAGGCTTAGTTGCTAAAGATTCTTTCAACATAGTTTACTGGCATAAAAAATGATAAAACTTTTTATACCAGTATACTTTTAATATGCTTGGCAAATCTGTTTCATACCCTTGAGAAATATTATATTCCCAATTAATGTCTGTATTTAGAATGGACATTAACTCCCCATTTGTGTCTTTTTTATATTTGAAAAGTTACACTAGAAACATTAGAATTTTCATTTCTACAAATGAGAAAACTTCATTTCTTCTTATTCTATACTAGGAATAAGGTATGGCTTGATAAATTTAAAATAGTAGTTAGCTGTTAATGGCCCTTTTCTCTCCTGTTTTGTGTCTGCTTTCCATAAGTGAGACTACTGTCACACACAAGTTAAACCAGTTCTGATTAGTAAGATGTTTCTATTACAACAGCAGCACATAAACTTTGGAATAACAATAAAACTCTTTGAAATGGAAATAGAAATAACATTATTATTGGATGCCTCTCTCATCTGTTGCCTCTATAACCTGAAGCACATATCAACCCTTTAATTGCACTAGGTTTTGTGTACCTCATTTTTTTCTTCAATTACACTGAAATTTCTGGGAGAGGTAAGCCATGACTTGTACCATCTTTATAGCTCTTGCATAATAGGTTGGTACTCTCTTGATGAGAAGGAATTTATCTTGTTCTTCCAAACCAGAGAATCCCTTAGAGGGAGGTGGGATTGACTTTTGCTATGAGATAGGCAGAAGCTATTAAGACCCTCAGATAGCAAGATGGTAAAAAGTGCCACTTTTTATTCTTCCCACCAGCGGAAATGTCTCCCAAGCCATGTTAATGGTGGGCCTTGCACAATCCCTGCTTCCCAGATGTCTGGGATCCCCCTCTAACAAATGAATGCTAAAAAGACAGCCGTACATTAATTAATAAAGAAATGAGATGTATTGGTGAGGTTTGCTGGTGGTGGGGGGAGTAGTTCAGCACTAAGACTGGATCCGGCATTTGTCAGGGATTTATAGAAAGTCTATTTAATGTGGATAATGTTTTCCCTTAATGTTTCTTATCCCCCCCCCCCCCCTACTCTTTAAAGGGCTCATTATATCAATGCCATGTCACACCCAATTCTCTACTGTATTTCTCAATTCTGTAATTCAGTTCTTTATGGAAGTGAAATCAGCAGCCCAAGCAGGTTTTTGAAGCTCAGACAGATGACTAGTTACAGTGTGTACACAATGACTTGAACACAAAGAATCACTGTCTAATAAACCAGAAAAATCTCAACCATGTGGATAAAACAAAGTAGGTTTTTGTGCAAGTCTAACTGATGCATGCTCTCTTTATATGGTTTTCTTATCAAAATAGGGTTAGTTGAGTCAGGCAGTTATATTCTGATTGTTTTATTTCTTCTTTCTTGGTCCTAAGTTCCTTTTAAGGATGCTCATAGTAAAAATTGTTTTTGAGTCATTTTTTAAAAAATTGTCAATATTGACATGTTCTTTTAACTTGATAAAACTTGAGATAGCTTAGACCACTTTAGCCCTTACTAACATTTTTTATTTTTTAAAATTGTGTTTTTCTACTACAGGTGAGACCTGAGATTTAATAAGCCTTAGCAATGGCATGAGTTAAACAGTTTACACTGACACAAGATCTAACATATTTCTGGAAAGACAAAATGTCACACATAAACTGTGTTAGTAAGATTAAATAAATGGAAAGGATCCCAAAGGTGGATTCCCAATCCCACCTCTGAACTACAACACATTATAAAAGTCATTTGTGGGCCAGAGCTTACCCTACAACCTCATTTTTCTGACAGATCTCAAGAGAATTATTGATTTTCCAGTTTGTTTAGGGTTTTACTTGTTAGGGCAGAGTGTGACTTTTAAGTTCCTTATATGCCTAACCGAAGTCCTATTTTGAAGACTCTCTAAACCTAACTTGGATTAGCCTCTTATCTACGGACAAGTTGCCTTTTTTACCATCCTCTGTAAACATGACCATTATCAACCTGTACTTAGTAAAGATATTGTATCAGTTAACACTGCATTACAACCACCACAACATACAACAACAAGCATGTACTTAAATCAGACATTTGAGGATATTCTGTGGGTTGGGGTGGTGTCAATTGATCTTGATGGGGTTAAAATTAGCCTGGTTGATCTTGACTCATTTATACATCGGGAGATCAACTGGAGTTCAGCTGATCTAGGTCAGGCTTAGCCAGAGCAGTTGGACTCTGTTCCACATGTCTCTCAACTTTCTATGGGAACTGGCCTGCTAGTGAGGGTATTTCATGGTTATAGGGAAGGCCCAAAAGAGAAATCTTAATAGTACAGGTGCTTTTCAAGTTTTGGTAACTCATCCCCACTAGCATTCCATTTTTCAAAGGAAGTCACATAACTGATTTTAAAGGCAAAGGGTGGGGAAGTGTACTCTGTCTCATTATTGGAAGAAACTGCAAAGTAACATGTCAAAGGGTGTTGATACTGAAGAAGGGTAAAGATTTAAATTCATTAGTAAAATCTACTACACTCATCTTCATCCACATCTGGTCATTGTTTTAGACCTTGGAACATTGCAATGACTCAAGCGCCCTAGGAGAGTTTGCAGTTGTTGAGTCGGAACATATTATATGTTGAATTGAATTTCTCTCAATTTTCATTGTATTCGCTATAAAGTACTAATTCTTTGGATGAAAGACTTAGAGCATTATTATTTGTCAACATGGTTTTATTCATTAGGTGTTTTTGGTAAAAACAAACAAACAAATAAAAAGTGCATGCAAAAACCAAAACCACTAATCCTCAGAACTGATTCTAACCATATGATGTGAAAAATAAAGCAAATCTTATTCCAGAGCTAAAAATCTAAACAATTTTACATATTGACAAAAATAATTTATTCTATTTAAGTAATGATAAAAATGTGTTTTGGGGGTGGTTAAAATAAAAATATGAATGTTATACCAATAAAATAAAAACTCCAGACTTTTCTTAGCAAAACTCATTACCTTGAACAAGTAAAATAATCATTAAACATAAAGTTTTAAAGATTAAAATAAAAAAAATATTAACTTATGAATCCCAAGAATACTTTCTTAATTTTAGGGCACCTAATTTGATATGTTTAGGGCTTTATGTCTTTAATTGTATAAAGAACATTTGGGAAAGTTGAGACTAAAATGCCTTTCTGTCCTAATATATACATACTCTCTTTATTCCATTGAATTAATTCTTTGTGCTAGAAGACAGCATTCAATGAAGGGTTTTTTTAAAAAATTATTATTCCTTTAAGCACAGTTATTTCCGCTTAAAAAATAATTTATTTATTCTTTAAAGTATTAGGTAAGTGTCCCTTTCCCCCCATTGTGTGTTTGTTTTTGTTTGTTTGTTTGTTTGTTTTTAGGTACTGATTATCTAGGGATGACTTTTGGCAAAACTGTGAAATGGGCTAGTAATTGTTTTGGCTTCTTACAAACTTGGTAAAAATCAATGAAATTACAATAGTCATTTAGACACTTCTAACACATATCAATGGAATTTATTCAGCCAAGACTTCTTTAGTGCCCACTAGGTGCTAAGCACTGTGGCATGTACAGGAGACACAGTGGTGAACAAATCAGATATGGCTCCTCACTCACACACTGATGGGAAAAGTGGAAACTGGCTTAACCACTTTGGAAAACTTTCTGGCATAGCTATCAAAACTGAACAGATGCATACCCTATGACTCAACAATTACACTACAAGGTATAAACAACCACAGAGGTATATACATATGTGCACCAAAACAGATAGACTTTTGTGAATATATACTTATAACATCATCACTTGTAATAGTTTCAACTACAAACTACCCAAAGGGAAATCAGCAATAGAATGAACAGAGGCATCTTCACACAAGTAATACTGTAGAGAAATAGAATTATTTATAACTATACACAACAATATGAATTTCATAAACATTATGTTGAACCAAAGAAGCCAGACACAAAATAGTATATACTGTATAATCTTATTTATATTAATTACAAGAATAGGCAAAGCAGTGTTGGCTTTTCAAAGTCAGGAAATATTTACCAAGAGAGCATACCAACTTAGAATAGAGGAGTATTCTGGGGTGCTGCTAGTCTCTGCTAGTCTTCTGTTTCTTAATTTGGATACTTGTTATACAGTTATATTTAATTTGTGAAATTCATCGACCTCTACATGAGGATATGTGTACTTCCCTGCATAAATTATAATTTGATTAAAAAATTGTCTCCTTGCCAACTCAGAGGTTGAATGTTGACCCATGAACCAAGAGGTCCCCAGTTCCATTCCTAGTCAGGGCACATTCCCAGGTTGTGCACCTGATCCCCAGCAGGTGGGCGGGGGAAGGGAAGGGCATGCAGGGGGCAGCCAATTAATATGTCTCTCTCATCGATGTTTCTTTCTCTTTATTTCTCTCCTTTCCTCTCTCTTTAAATCAATAAAAGTATATTTTTAAAAAATATTCTTTCTTTTTAAGAAAAATGATCATGGGTAGTTTGGAGTTTAGAGTCGGAGACAAATATGCAAATAAGAAAATACATAAATGGCTATAAGTGCAATGGCAATGATGGAAGTGAAGAGAGCACAAGAAATAACCAAGTATCTACAATGGGGAAAACACTCTGAAAAAGAATCCTTTGTTTGACATCACAGTCAACATATGCAGAACATTTGGCAATTGACTCTGCATTTGTCTTCCAGTACTGAGGGCACTTGTTGACAGGCGGTGCCCTGTCTCGAGTGGAGGATGTTGTAGACTGGTCAGTGGATCACTGTAATTTTTCAGTAATGCATGATTATGCAATATTCCTTGAATATTCTTGCTTTAAGAACTATAATTATTCTGCCCAACATGATTGCACTCTCCATTCTGCCAGCATATGTTCTCTTTTATATCTCCCCTGCCCCAAAGGAGGTGCTGTCAGCATTTGAGGACTTATATGGGATGGTGACATTACACGCATCTGGGAAGCTGGTACTTTGGCTTCGTTATGGAAAGACATGATTTAGACCTATGAATTAATTAATTTTTGTTAGCTGAGATCCAGATAGTATATAAATCTTTTTTCAATCTTCAAAAGCATTTTTTTTCTTGGCTATATTCTTAGGCATCTGGGAAATTTGTTGCATATATATAATAATGAGAGTAGAAACTGTCACTTAAAAAAGAACCCCATTGTATTGCAGTAAATGAATATTTATGGTTGAACTCTAAATTAAATTTTAGTTGAACCCAATTTAGTCGTCCATCCAAAGGAAGCTGAATTATGCCTACCTGCCTATAAAATATCCCTGACATCCTACCATATGAACAAGAGTCAATATCTAAGAATTCATCATCATTTTTTCCTATAATTAAGATGTGAGCATAAAAATTCATTTTCTATAATTATAGAAATTTTTAAAAAGCACAAAACGTATTTAAAAACATGCTGTTAATGTGTAACAGGCTAAATAACCTCTAAGAAATGTAGCCCTAATTGATTCAAAAAATATTCATTCCACACTTACCCTGTGCTACCAAATTTCTTGCCTTAGTCACCAGATCCCTACATGTTGCTCTCTGTCAGGTTACATCATCTGCAAGAGAATCAACTAATGTTGATAAATTGAGTTCTCCAGTCTGATAAGGAGACAGCAATTTAACGACCCTTTTGACTAGCCAGGATTTAATTAGCTAGTTCTTTTTATCCAGGACTTCGCCTGTCCTCATCCTCACTTCTTGACTTTTGGCCAACTTGCACCTCATTAATTAATTCACCAAAAGGTGGGCATGGTGAGAAAATAACTTAATTGGTCAATTGAGCAACTGGATACAAATCTGGGACCCTCAGAATTGTTACTCTACAAATTTGGAGAGACACTATTCAACTGCTTTAGAAAAGTGTTATTTAGGAGAATGAGAAAAAATGCATCTACATTTTGAGTCTTAGCACATTTAAATAATACCTAAAAATGTGATTATTTTTTAATCTTCAAATTCATGGTTCAATTTCTGAAAGTAAATATAATGCTATCTTGAATGGTTAAATTCTATAACTTCTCTGGCTTGTCTGTAAAAATTTAATGGGCTATAAATTGAGGGGAAAAGTGTAATTAGTCCATAGAAAGGAATATCCTTGAGAATGGATATATTTATATTCAAACACGGAGCTTGTTTTTTTTATTTTTTTCAAACATGAAATTATGGACCCAGAAAAATAGGAGCTTAGATAGAACTGAGTTTTAATGAAAAGGATGCCCATTATTTTATACATTTAAAAGAAATATACATACACATTAACATAAAAGAGAAACTGCAATATAATTTGAATATAGGGAAAAGAGGAACAGTTGAATAGAACTGAGCTCAAGCT
The DNA here is from genome assembly GCF_027574615.1 of Eptesicus fuscus. Lineage (NCBI taxonomy): Eukaryota > Metazoa > Chordata > Mammalia > Chiroptera > Vespertilionidae > Eptesicus > Eptesicus fuscus. The sequence continues at coordinate 18,051,014 of NC_072486.1, forward strand.
AGTTTTTTTCAGTCTTCTATGAAGACAAAAATTGGGGAAAACTTACTGAATTAAGTCAAATCAATGGTTGCACAAATAATTAAACATTTTAATTGTGTACACATATTCTTCATTTCCATGATGATTGTTTGATTCATCAATCCACCAAGTATTTACTGAGCACGTGGGATAAACCTGGCACTGTTCCAGCACTGGAGATGCTCTGGAGATATAGAGCAAATCCCTATCCACAGAGCTTTCATTACGGGACAAAATGACTAGGGAGCACCATTATGCAACAAACTCAAAGGATCACCAATAGAGAACAGAGCACAAAAAATTGCCTTGCTGATTAACTGCCAAACTTCCAACACTTCTGTGGGTGGCAGGTTGATTGCCTAGACAGGTATAAATCAAGCATTCTCTCCAGTACATGTTTTGCCTTTTTACTGATAAAAAGTGCTTGGGGGTACACAAGTTGGTACTGGTAGGAACCCCTCAAACACCTCCACCTTTTTGCTCAAAAGCATGAGCAGTTTTGAAAACAGAAGGCCACTATTCCTTAAAAGCTTTTATTTCTTTTTTAAAGGATTTGTTATGGGTAAAGAATTTTATTGGACATGGAAGAGAATGTAACTAAAGCATAAAGCAGGGAGAAACCTTTCCTTCCAGTCAAGTACAATTTACCAGGAGAAGATGACAGAACCACGATAAAGAATCACCAATGTTAGCACAGAGTTTTCTTTAGAGTTCATGAAAAACTTTTATATAAATAATTCACATAAGTTTTATTCTGAAAATAACCCCGTGAAGTAGAGCAGGAAAATGATATCATTATACTTAATTTTTAGAGGAAGAAACCTAGCTTAGCCAAGATAGGGATGAAGCAAAACTTAACTTGGATCTTCTCATTTATGATAATTTATGTTTTCCATCATAGCTTGCTCTTTCCCATAAGAATATTGTTTTTAATCCTCAGCCTAGGACATGGTGAAAGAGAGGGGATGAGGGGAGAGAGAGAGAGAGAGAGAGAGAGAGAGGGAGGAGAGAGAGAGAGAGAGAGAGAAACATTGATAGGCTGCTTTCCATATCCATATGTGTCCTAATCAGGAATGACCCCACAACCCAGGTATGTGCCCTGACTGGGAATCGAACCGGCAAACTTTCAGTGCACAGGAGGACTCTCAACCAACTGAGCCACTCTGGGAGAGCTCTCATAAGAATGTTAATGATATATAGACATTCATTCACGCATTCATTCTTTGAACACATTTATTTGCCAGCCGCTCTGAAAAGTTCCAGGGATACAAATATAAACTACTGTCTGCCCTCAAGGAGTTTACACATGTTTAAATAGCACTTATCTCTTACAAAACCCTTCTCATAAAAATGATACAAGCATCACTGCATCCTCTGCAATTATTAGTTCTACTTTGGACATAGAGGAATTTAATAACTCACCTAAGATCATAAAGATAATAGGGGCCCAGGAAGATTCAGTCATTTCTTAAGTGTTGAAATGAATACAGAATTATGGAACATCGGCTCTAAATTTTGCTAGACATGGATTTTAATCAGTAAAAAAATTTTGAGCATGTAGAAGCAATATACATTAAAAATTTTTTTGCCCTGGCAGTGTTGCTCAGTTGTTTGGGTGCCGTCCTGTGCACTGAAAGGTTACCAGTTTGATTCTGGGGCACATGCCCAGGTTGCAGGCTTTATCCCTGGTGGGGGTGTGGGCAGGAGGAAGTCCATTGATGCTTCACTCTCACACTGATGTTTCTCTTTCTCTCCCTCTCCCTTCCTCTCTCTCTAAAATAAAAAAAATCAATAAAATATTTTAAATAAAATATAAAATTAAATTATATACATATGCTATTATACTAAGATTAACACATTACAAAATTCACAAAAATTAAATTTTAAAAAGGTTGAAAAAGAAAAGCAAATACAAATTGGAGCTTTAACATTTAGTTTCTGTACCCAAATTATTATCTTGCATACTCCTGAGGGTGTACATACCGTTTTTGGAGATCACTGTAATAACAGTCAGTGAATTTAAATGAGCAATAAAAGGGGAGGGCAGTCAATGTGAATGGGTGTTACAGAGGAAGGGGTACTATCATTGAGTTCTGGATGTCTGTTAAGTTATAGGAGTGAATAATCAGCAATCTAAAAAAAAAAAAATCTGCCCTTGATGTCATTAATATCTCAATTAAACACTAGAGATGCAAGTTTTTCATATTTCCCCCTACCAGTTTGTTTCTCATTTGCACTTTTCAGCTTTTGACAACATAGCAATCAAAAAGTTTGAATGCTAATGATTATAAGCAGGAAAATCCTGAACAAATGAATGTCTGCACCACAAACACAAAACGGAGAAATCCTTAGATTTGATTTCATTCAAGTGGCAATCACACAAAACTCAATTAAAAATGAAGCCTTTGAAACTTGGTAACATTTTATTCAATTCCCAACTAGCTATTAATATAATTTGTGCTGTCGTAATAACTGCACCACTTTTATGAAAACATTTAGTTTCCACTCATGAAGAAGAGATCACTTTCCCTCCCACAGTAAACTCTTTAGTTGAAAACCATTTTAATAACTTTTTAACAATTTCCACAAATTCCTCCTTCATGGAAAAACATTTTCCACTTCAACTTTATGGTGATATTGAAACCCAATTTTTTAAGATTTAGCTCAATGAATAGTTTTTACTAGAAAAAAAATAAGCAAAATTTAATTCATCCTTTCTTTGAAGAATCTAAAACATGTAATTTAGGCATATGCAATTATATTTTTTAATCCCAAACCTAACACACACACTAAAATCTCATCATTCTAAAATTAGTTAACAACAGAATGGAATAATGAATGAAAGTTTTGTCTGTACCACTGCATTGCCCAACTCAAGGAGGCAAAGTTTACACTGTATTTCCTGGGCAAGCTTCTTTAAGAATTTTGTAACATGGTGGCCTTGGTTCCTAAGTGTTAAGCTAGAACAAGTTAATGAGGAAATGAAAATATGATTTTTGTAAGAGGCCTCAGTGTTATACTAGGGATCTTTGAAAAATAAATTGAACATATTTAAGACTTTTAAAAAGCTTTTTCAAAATCCAACAACAAAAGCCATTAAAAGTGGAATCACTATGCAATTTCTGGGGATATTTCATCATGAACAGAGGATTCAATTTCAATTTATTTATATTACACTTCTATTCAAGAACAATTGTGGTGGCTAGTGTCAGAAAACATTAAAATAAAACTTTTATTATAATTCAATAATAAAAATGTTGAATTCAGGTAATAAAATGAAGAAGTATCAATATGTGGAGAAAAAATTTAATTTATATTATAGGATGATGATGATGTTAAGAGCCTACATCCTATCTTCCTATCTAATAAAGAGGGAATATGCTAATTGACCATCACACCCTCATAAAGATGGCGGCGCCAACAGTCAATAAGGAGGGGATATGCTAATTGACTGTCACACCCTCAAAGATGGCGGCTCCCAGTCCCCTCTACCCTGCCGGGGCAGCAGGCATGTGGCACAGCCAGGCCCACCCCCAGGTGGGTCCAGCTGCTCCACACGCCTGCCTCCAGAGTCCCCCAGTCCCCTCAGCACCACAGGTGCCCAGGGCCGGCCCGAGGCACAGGCAAGTCTCAGATGGTGGCTGCCCAGCTGCCCAGGGCCACTCGAGGCTCAGGTAACCAGGGCTGGCCGAGTCTTGCACTGCTGGCAGTGGCAGCAACAGAGGTGTGATGGGGGCATTGCCTTCCCCTGATCGCTGGGTCACCTCTTGCCCCTGAAGGCTTCTGGACTGTGAGAGGGGGCAGGCCGGGCTGAGGGACACCCCCCTCCAGTGCATGAATTTTCATGCACTGGGCCTCTAGTTTAAGATAAAAGGAAATTTTAATTCCTAAGGTATATTATAGTTTTCAATCCCTTCTTCACTTAATTCATCTCATTCTATATGAAAAAGTTTGCTGTGGGAGCTATTGCTCACTATTCACTGACGGATAGTTTATTGTAACATTTTGTCAAGATTTATTGGCATGAAAGAGGTGAACCTCACCAGGAGGAGTACTGAAAACACATTGGAAACACTCTCCTTCAGAGGCCAGTATAGTTTAAACAGAACTAATAGTTAAGTTACTAATTTCAGGCTCCACATCAGTAAAAGGGGAGCAGTGATAAGCTTTGTCTCACAAAAGCAGTTGTAGACCTGAATGGTTATTAATATAAGCACCCAATACTGTGCCTGAAATGTAATATATATATAATAAATTAGCTATAATTATTCAACAAGTGTACGTCACCACAGAGTAAAAGTGAACCTACTCCTTGATTCAGTGCTCAAACCATTATGCTGCAATAAGGCCCTCTGCTCACCCTGATGAATTATGAGTTGTTAAAGTAGGCCAGGTTTTTCACCTTTGTATATAACTTAGCAAAGTGATTACCAATGGAGGAGCTTATTAGAATAATCACTTCCAAGCTCTGGCCTCAGATTCTGATTCCAACTATGTACGTGCAAAATCCTCACAGATGATTTTGATGTGTAGCCTGACTGGGAACTATGTACTAGGTTATGTGCGAAGAAGGGCCTGGACCTGCCTTTTCTATCACAACTATGCAGATCCTCAGGGTAAAGCTGCTTTTGCCTTAGTTTCTGTTAGTTCTACTTGCAATGAAGTTAGAAACTAGAATATACGAGGTGATGGCAAAAGTCAAAGTCACCCTCCTTCCTGACTCCATCTGATTTTCCCCTTCTGTTTGACAGTTTCTCTGGTCTTACACATTTACTTATGTTGTTCAGAGGATTTAGAACTGGAGAGAAGTTTCCCACAAGATAGGACTCAAACTGTTGTGGAGCGAACACGAGTGAATGACCACTGGAGTCCAGACAAAATTAAAATTTAGGGAGCCTTTATTAGCCGGCTGGCGACTGCTCCGCCTTTCTCCACTCAGGGAGTCCAGAGAGCAGCCCTGACCCTTTGTGCAGGACCGCTTTTAAGCACATTTACCACCTCTTGTTTTTGCAGAGCAAGCAATTTAAGACAAAACAGTTTTTCTTAAGTAATGTCAGGGTCATGTTATTGATGACCATGTTATTTATAGGGTCATCCTGTTCTTCAGAAAGCTGACAGTGTTCTATCTTGCAAGGCTATTTTGTGAGGTGCAGCTAGGATTCAAGGCTAAGTCTACTAGGAGGAAGAATGCTCAAAAATTTCTACTCTCTAACAAAACCAGTTCCACTCCCAAGATATGAAGAAGCAATTCACAGTTCAAATGTAGCACACATGATTTCAAAAGTGATGTGTAATTTAGACAGACGAGGTTGTTGAAACAGGACCCCCTGAACATAAGAAAGAAATTGGGCAAAATACATGATTTCTCCACTATTGTTAACACCAGAGGATTGTTTATCAAAAATTGATAACCATAAAGTCATTCATTTGAAATAAGTTTGTGCATCTCTAGTAGATACTGGGCCCTTTGGCTCCCTTTTCAAGATAATGTAGGTTTAATGTCAAGAAATTCATTGTTGGGTGTCTGTCACTGCAGGTGAAGAAAAAAACAAAACCCATATCATTTTGAAGACATGGTTCTTCTGTCAAATAAATGGCCACAACAAAGTGTGGCCATTTTTGGGGTAATAGAAGCCACCTTCTAAATTGTTCATAGACTTTCAAAGGAATTGTGTCAGCCATCTGTGTTATTGCAAAATTTCCCCATATTTTTAGTTTTATTGAATTTTAAATTAAGACCATCATGTGAAATAGTTTTAACTCTGATTAAAGTTATATTTAACACAATTATAATGAAAAAAGTGGAAAAAAACAAACAAATAATGAAGAACTTTCACATCATTATTTCACTCTTTAATAAAGTGTAGGCCAAACAGTATGGTTCTGAGGAGAGTTTTACTTACAAGTGACCAAAAGTTTGTCACATTTTGGAAATCAGTTCTTGGTCTGTCACTTGAGATATATAACTATAGGGTTTTCAGTAACAGAAATAATTTCTTAGGTATATACTCACTTTGTTAATAATTCAGCCCTCGTTTTAGCTTTTATGATGGTAAAAAGAGGGTTTGGCATAGTTATTAATAACTCATAGTGAATAACCTATAGAAACAAAGGCTTGCAAAGAGTGGATCGGACCATAGAGATTACCCTCTAATTCTTTGACCTCTTCCTATCTTGGGAAAAAGGCCAATGAAAAATCCTTTGAATCATTTGCCTAGCTGTGACTAGGTATCTATGGAGTCTATATCTTTTGAGTAGATGCTGTTGTTCTGATCTAAAGATCTACCATAACAAAATTTCTGTAGGAAGCTGCCAGTAATATGTTTACTAAGATTATTATGTGGCTAGAGGCCCAGTGCATGAAATTTATGCAAGAGTAGGCCTTCCTTCCCCTAGCTGCCAGCACTGGCTTCCCTCCAGCACCCGGGACCCAGGCTTCCATTGCAGCCTTGGCTTCATCTGGAAGGTTGTCCAGAAGAATGTCTGGTCTAATTAGCATATTATGCTTTTATTATTATAGATAACTAGAGGCCCAATGCACGACACTAGGGGGGGGGTGTGGTCCCTCTGCCTGGCCTGTGCCCTCTGGGACTCCTCGGGGGATGGCCACCTGTTGGCTTAGGCCTGCTCCCTGGAGAGGATCCCGCCACTGCCTCTGTGCTTGCCAGCTGTGAGCCTGGGCTTCTGGCTTAGCAGTGCTCCCTCTGTGGGAGTGCACTGACCACCAGGAGGCAGCTCCTGCATTGAGCATCTGCCCCCTGGTGGTGAGTGTGCATCATAGCGACCAATTGTTCTGCCGTTCGGTCGATTTGCATATTAGGGTTTTATTATACAGGATGTGTGATTATATTATAAAAATATATAAGAAATACTATATATATTGACAATTGTACCCAAGTGGTTCCTATGAAAAGTTAAAATTTGGTAGCATTAATGATGTCAAATATATCATTCAGTCCAAAGGCTAAATATTCACTATTGTTTCACTTTTTTAGGTATATAGGAAAAACAAAATGGACAGTTGAGACAGTTAATAATTAACTGTAAAAGAAATACTGAGAAAACGAAAGATAATAATCTTGTTGTCATGTGCTATTTAGTTTGAATTCTCTAAAGAAGAAACTCAATTTTGTGTGCCACCTTTCTTATGTATATAAATAGATTAAAAGTCAGAGGTCAATAGACAGTACTGTCCAAATAAGATACACAGTGGCAAAGTGGGAATTAGAATTCATAGGCTGACAGAAATGCTGGGCTGGCCCATGGTTGAATAATAATTTATTTTCTTTGGCTTGGATTTCAAGAGTTAAAGGGTAAACCTTTAAGCTGCTCATTAGCATTTGTGAGCAACACTCCAACTAACCTCTAGAAGTACTATTAAAACAGTAAGTACAGTTGGAGAGGAGGGAGATGACTGACAGTGCTAATGATGCTTGAATTAACAATAGAAAATTGATCTAAAATTCTCTAATAATAATTTTTAAATTCCCAAGGTAAATATTCCAAGGTATACTGACATACAGAAACAGAGAAACAAAACGGGGAGCTTTAAGCCTTTTACATAAAAAGATGAGAGCACTTTTGCATGTATTAAAAAATAAGGACATGCCAATCTGAGGTTATATAATTGTGTTGTACATTGAATACAATTACACTTTAAACATTCCAAGTACACTAGAATACATTTTGTCATTCACAAGCTAATTAAAGTGTTTATAAAGCAATCATCATGCACCCAGGACCTAGTTATGGGACACAAAGTTGAATGAACAGTGTTTTCTTTCTTTAATTATATCCATGTATTTCTAACAATATATAACTTCACTTGCAGATCATAGTCAATGTGTAAATTTGAAGCTATTGCTGAGCATGAAGCTTTATAAGTTTCCTATTTAAACAATTTACCATAAATATAGTGACTTAAAACAGTACAAGTTTATTAGCTTAGTGTTATTGATATCAGAAGTCTGAAAATAGGTTATTGGGGCTATGTTATTCTGGAATTTCCTGGAGAAATCTGGTTCTTTGCCTTAGCCAGCTTCTAGGAGATTCCCTGTATCACTCCTACCTCTGCTTCCATTCTCACATATCTTTCTCTAATTCTGACCTCTTATTACACTGGGCCTACCTGGATAACACAGAATATTCTCCCCATCTCAAAAGTTTTAACTTAATCACAGCTCCCTTTAATAATGTCAGGTACATATCCACAATTTTTTTTTTCTGTTGCCTTTGTATCAAAGCCAGCTAGTGCATTTTAAATACAGAGGGTTAGCTTTTACTAATGTGAAAATTCAGGTTTCTTAAGTAAGCAACGACCAGATTAAGATGACCTGATACACAAACAACTGTTTTATTTATTATTATTTTAATCCTCACTCGAGGATATGTTTCTATTGATTTTGAGAGAGAGAGAGAGAGAGAGAGAGAGAGAGAGAGAGAGAGAGAGAGAGGAGAGAGAGAAAGAAACATCAATTTGAGAGAGAAACATTGATCAGTTGCCTCCCATATTTATCCCTACTGGGGATTTAACCCACAACCTAGGTATGTGCCCTGACTGAGAATTAAGACCACAGGACAATGCTCCAACTGACTGAGCCACCTGGCCAGGGCAAGAAAACTGTTTTGATACAACACAGAATCTTTGCTTTCTTGACAGAAAACTTTTTAGTTATCTTATCAGAGGCAGACCAATAGTACAAGTAAACTTTGAATATTAAGTTTTAATACACTATTGATATTAAACCTTATTTTAAAAATCCCTTCTAACAAATGTATTCAATCTTATCCAGCTTGATCACACATAAAATTTCTTTCTCAAGATTTATTTTCATAAGAGAATTTAGAAGATGGCAGTGTAGGTAAACACCTGTACTCACCACCTCCTGCAACCACATGAAAATTACAATTAAAATACAGAACAGCCAAAACTGGTTTGGCTCAGTAGATAGAGGGTCGGCCTGCGGACTGAAAGGTCCCAGGTTCGATTCCGGTCAAGGGCATGTACCTTGGTTGCGGGCACATCCCCAGTAGGGGGTGTGCAGGAGGCAGCTGATCAATGTTTCTCTCTCATCGATGTTTCTAACTCTCTATCCCTCTCCCTTCCTCTCTGTAAAAAAATCAATAAAATATTTTAAAAAATACAGAACAATTATCATCTAGAACCATGGGAAAGCTGGCTGAATGGAGGCCTTACAATTAGAAAAGTAAAGAAAAAAGCACACTGAGACTGGTAGGGGGTGCAGAGGCACGGAATGGGATAGTCTGGCACCCACTTGTGCTGCTTTCTTAATTGGGAGGGAGAGCGTTTTTGCGGAGCCCACCTGGAGGAGCAAGGGGTCCCATCCCCACACCAGGCCCCCAGCTCGTGGTCCCAGAGGTGGGAAAAGAAGTAAGAACTACGAGCTGTAAAAACCAGTGGGTATTGGGGTTCAGTGACACAGAGGCTGCTGGAGATTCAGCTGTTCCTCTTAAAAGGCGGGCACCATGAACTGAACTTACAGTTTCTGCTTCCTCTGAGCTCCAGCACCACGGCGAGACCCTGGGGAATACAGACACATACCAGGAGGAACTGGATTGTCTGGTATCAGGGCAGGAACTCGGGGACGGCTTTCTCTCAGACTGGAGGTGCTCGAAGGGATCATTGTTCCTATGCTGGGACCTTCCTGGTTGAGTTGCAGGGCTGACTGGCAGCCATTTCTGTTTGTTTCTCCCTGGTGATTCCCTAAGACCCCACCTCATCCAATTTAAAACCCCATCCAAGCTGTGTGCAGCAGCTTTTGCATATGAATGGCCTGATCCTTGCTCAGCGTAAAATCTCTCAAACAAGCTGCAGCTGGGTCAGGGAGCCCCAAACCTATCAATAAAAGGCCCAAGACCTGGCACCAGCACCTGCCTGCCTTGATTCATAGCTGGGCCTCATCTGGGCACTTCTAAACCCGATACAAAGAGAAGGAATCTGCAGATCTCTCTGTAGCTTCTGCTGGGTGGCCCCAGGAAGTGGCTGACTTTGCACCTCCCTGGAGACCCAAGAGCCAGCATATCCAGTGGTCAGTGTCAGACCATACCAGATTACAACTCTACACACCCACAAGTGACACACTCAAGGGGCAGACTCAGTGAGCACCAAAGCCCCGCTGAAGCAGTTCCTACTCCATAGGGGTGTCTCCTGCACACCAGCTCTCCCACTGTAGTCACAGCTGGTCCTCACAGCCAATTGGCCTAGTGACACCAACAGCAATTAAGTCTCAAATACAACAAGATGTGCTCACAGCCCTCACAGGGGTGCACCTAGAGCTCCCAGCTCAGGTGACTGTGGAAGCTGAGCCACTGGGCCCTATAGAACACCTACTACACAAGGCCACTCTACCAACTGAAGGAGACATAGCAGCTCTACCCACTACATAGAAACAAACACAGGGAAGCAGCCAAAATGCAGAGACAAAGAAACATGTCACAAATGAAAGAAATAGAAGAAAGCAAACTACTGGATATAGAGTTCCAAACCTTGGTTATAAGGTTACTCAAGAATCTTCTAGAAACCTCCAAAATAAATGGAAAGGACCAGTCAGAAATTAAGCATACACTGACTGAAATAAAGAGTAATATACACAGATTCAGTATATATAGTAGTGTAGAGGATTCTGAGAATCAAATCAATGATTTGAAATATGAGAAAGCAAAAACCACTCAATGAGAAGAGAAAAAAAAAAAAGAATCCAAAAATATGAAGATAGTGTAAGGCATCTCTGGGACAACTTCAAGCTTACCAACATTTGTATTATGGGGGTGCCGAAGATAGAGAGAGTAAGATAGTGAAAACCTATTTGAAGAAATAATGACAGAAAACTTACCCTACCTGGTGAAAGAAATAGACTTACAAGTCCAGGAAGCACAGAGAGTCCCAAGTAAGAGGAACCCAAAGAGGACCACACCAAGACACATCATAATTAAAATGCCAAGGGCTAAAGACAAAGAGAATATTAAAAGCAGCAAGAGAAAAGCAGATAGTTACCTTCAAGGGAATGCCCATACGACTGTCAGCTGATTTCTCAAAGAAACTATGCGGGCCAGAAGGGAGTGGCAAAAAATATTCAAAGTGATGAATAGCAAGGACCTACAACCAAGATTATTCTACCCAGCAAAGCTATCATTCAGAATTGAAGGTCAGATAAAGAGCTTCACAGATAAGGAAAAGCTAAAGGAGTTCATCACTGCCAAACCAGTATTATATGAAATGCTGAAAGGTATTCTTTAAGAAGACGAAGAAGAAAAAGAAAAAGATAAAAAATATGAACAACAAAATGGCAACAAATACATATCGATCAACAATTTAATCTAAAAATAAATGAATAAGAAATCTAATGAACAGAATAAACTGGTGAATAAAATAGAATCAGAGGCATGGAAATGGAACAGACTGATGATTCTCAGAAGGAAGGGGGGTGGGGGGACAGGAAAAGAGTAAACAAAGGTCTTATATGTGTATATGCGTTACCTATGGACACAGACAATAGTGTGGTGAAGGCCTGGGGTTGGGCGGGAACCAGGTGGAGGGGAGCAATGGGGGAAAAAAAGAGGGACATCTGCAATAATCTCAACAATAAAGAAAAAAAAAAGATTTATTTTCACAAACCTTCTACAACTTTTCTTTTTCCATGCAGTTTGTCTTATTCTCTTATCCATTCAGAAATAACCAACTTATTTTAAGACAATTTTCTTTTAATTCCCTCAAAAATGTATTTTATACTTTATACCTCCTATTACCAAAGACTTTTATTATTTCCTCCCTTATTAATTAGAACTGTTAACCCACAGACCCCTTAATTTCTAGTGAAAACTAAATAGTAAGCAATTATGAACCCTTTATAGCAGTATTCTTTAGATTGATACATTTAAGAATACATTTCATAATTTCTGGAAACAAATGCTTTTTCACAGTATAGTCTTTCAATGAGGCATAAGACTTGTTTACTAACAGACCAAAGTATCTTTAGTTTCTCTTTAATAGGAAGCCAAAGGAGATAAATCTATGTTCAGTAATCAATATGTTCTTTGTTTTATCTTATTTGAAATTTATCTGAATATTAAATGAATTTTCATCATTTAATTTAATTTAGCAAAACTTTAAACTATTAAGTTACCAAAGAGACTTAGGAAACATTTGTAAGTACACATAACATATAATTATTGTTTTAATTCATCTAAAAATACTTTTATTCTGTTTATATCTATATGATTTACTTGTTTTTAAAGATTATGTTTAGGTTACTTATAAAAATTTCATCATAGTGAGTTATTTGTCTTGCTGGCAAAGTTTTGCAATGTAAAATATGAATTTATAAATATGAAATAATATGAATTTATTTGACTAATAAGCCCAGGTAGAATAAAAGTATTATACTTAATGATAGAAACTCTAAAGATAAGCATGTTTTAATAAACCAACAAACTTAATTAGCTTAATACCAAGTATTTCCCTCAGATTACATGAACCTGAAAAGCATTTAGTTTCCATTATATTTTTGAGAATTTTTAAAATAAGTGTTTGTTTAAGCTAATTAAATAGAGTGTTTACAAATTAACAATATCATTTGAAGGTTGAAAATACCATAAAATGCAAATGAACATAAAGACAGATGCAATAAGTTTTTTCTTATTAATATTTGTGAAGACAATTGAGATTTGTATTTGTCCTTAACAAGGCAACCTTAGAACCAGAACAACAGTTGGTGCTTTCAAAAAAATCCCTCATTTCCTATTGTTTTCCTCCAGTCTTAGGAACTGAAGTTGATTAAGATAGGTGGGCTTTGAACTGCTTCTAGACTGCATTTCTGGTTTTTCAAAGATATGTAAGAACAACTGGTCTCAATTTCCCAAGTAATTGGTTGTAACTTAAGTGACATCTTAGGTTGATCTACCTGTCCAACTACATCATCTCTAATTCTTTCTTTTTCCTCTGGGTACATAGTTTTATTTTAGCTTCAGAAAAGATACCCTCTCCCCTCCTCAAATTCACATTAGGTACTGAATTTCAGCTTCCAATTTGTCCAAATTTTTAATCACAGAATTGTTAAATCCTTTCAAATATTTTGTCAGGTTTCAGCTGGGACGACAGTAAGTATTTTTGGCAATATTAGACAATACCATGGACTCAAATGGACTCAAAAGGACACAAAGGTAATTAACTTCCAGAGTCATTCCCTCTGATAGCCAAAAGAAGGAACTGACAGCCTACATGTCCAAGGCAGGCAGAAAGCCAAGACAAATCTTAGGACATAGGCAATACCTATCACTGGGAAAGAAAAGATCAATAACTAATTGTTCTGGATTTGGCAAGGAAGGGAAAATGTCAAATTTTATTTCCTTCTTTCATTGGGCTTAGGACATAATCCATTTACAAAAAAATTTTTGAGGGTCCTGTCAGGGTTTAATAAATTATCTAATTACTAGAGGCCCGATGCATGAAAATTTGTGCAAGAGTAGGCCTTCCTTCTCTCGGCTGCCGGTACTGGCTTCCCTCTGACACTGGCTTCCCTCTGGCACCTGGGACCCGGCTGCTTCTCTCCTCTGGTCGCCCGCAGGCACCCAGGACCCAGGCTGGCTTCCCTCGGGCCCCGGCTTCATCAGGAAGGATGTCCAGAATGATGTCTGGAAGACATCCCATCTAATTAGCATATTACCCTTTTATTATTATAGATGGTCCTTTTATAAGGAAGTAAAAGCTATTGGAGGGACAATCACCTATAAGGGGTAACATCAGTCTTATTAAGTTATCAAAGAGAATTTATTTTAGGTTCCCTTTAACACTTCATTGGCCTTTTGCAACAAATCTGTCAATGAAGCTATTTTAGAATTTTTTTGAAGCCTTATGGAGGCTCTTGCATACCAATAAAATATAGGTAACTTATTCTGTATATTTGATTTGGAAGCCCTTGCTTTTAAATGCAGTTTTAAATGATCTCAACTAATTGGAATGTTTCTCATAATTGCTATAGTAAGTTTAGGCTATAATATCCTTTAGGGCTGGCAGCAATTTCATAGGACCCCACAGTAAATGGAGTTTAACTCACATTGCTGTCTGGCCATATTTTGGAGCTTCCAACCTAACAGTTACCAAGCCAACTTTTGTGGACATAAAATTTTTAGGTTGTCTTTAGTTAAGGTTTTGCCTTTTTTCCTTTCCTTTTATTTCCATAAGTATAGGACAATTGTATTTCCAATGTCTTGAGTTTTTATAATATCTGCCAATGTCCAAAGGCAAATAGGAAGGGATCTGAATGGACTTTGGTTTTCATTCTCATTTCTGTACTTCCATCTTATTAAGGACTAGAGGCCCGATGCACGAAATTCATGCAAGGGACTCGGCTCTCACAGCCCTGGTTGCCTCGTGGCCCCGCTGTGGCCCCACCCCCCTGCCCACTGGTTGTTCCAGAAAGTCGTTCCACCATCCAGTCTAATTAGCATATTAGCTCTTTATTATATAGGATATCTTAATGACTAGCCATTGTAACAATAAGAGAGTTCTTTAAATTTTTTTAAATTTCTTTGAAATTTAGAGCTTTTTCTGGTTAAAAGGATCCATTGCCTTGTCTAGATGATTTGGATCTTAATAGTGAGTCAAATTAATATGAATTCATAAATGCAAGAGGCATCCCCAAAGGAAAGTGCAAAAAATTGCAACCCTCGAAAGATATAGTTAACTCTCAGAGTTAGAAACAGCCATTCCAAAACACTAAGAATTATGTATTCCCCTGTTTTTAATGGGGTGTTTAGATTCTCTAAACTCAGATCCGCAGCCTACTCCACTACCTGCCAGATGTATATGCATCCTTTGATGGGGAGAAAACAAAAAATGAGGTGCCCTGTTTTTACCATCTCTGGGAGGAAATAGATAGACAAAGAAAACTCCCCTGAAAACTTAGAACGGCTGACCAGAAAGCAAGATGCACCCCAGCAGGTGCACTCTGGTGGAGGCCAGAGAGAAAATAGTCTCATTGGTCATAAAGGCTAAGCTCTCAGGATATATGACAAGATGAAAGGAGAGACACCAGACACAAAGAGAAAAGGAGAATTAACCAAATCCAGGAGTACTCATACCAAGTAACCAAGAGTCACTAAGCCCAAGAAACCAGTTTCACAAATATTTTATCCTGCTAATCTGTATTTAGTAAAGAAGAAAAAGGACTCCTACCACTGTGCTCCCTCTGAACTCTGGAGACAGATATCTGGGAGTCTGGCTTGGCAAAAATTCTTATCGTTTTGGTGGCTCATGTTAGTGGTTCTGGGATCTCTCTGTTGCAGCAGCTTCAGGGTGAGCAATGCCCAGCGGTGAGGTATCCTCCTCATAGTCAGTACTTTCAAATGCCTGTTGCAAAGAAGATATTCTCATAATGTGGCTGCTATAACTTGGTATAAAGTAATATGGAAACTACATCTTTTACCCAAAGGATGCATTATAAGGAATTCATTTTTATATCTATACTAGAGGCCCGATGCACAAAAATTCATGCAAGAGTAGGCCTTCCTTCCCCTGGCTGCCAGCACTGGCTTCCCTCAAGCACTGGCTTCCCTTTGGCACACGGGACCCAGGCTTCTCTCCTCCAGCCACCAGCAGGCATCCGAAATCTGCACTGGCTTCCCTCGGGCCACCCACAGGCACCTGGGACCTGGACTGGCTTCTCTCCAGCCGCCCACAGGCACCTGGGACCGGGCTGCTTCCCTCTGGCCCCGGCTTCATCAGAAAGGGTGTCCGGAATGATGTCCGGAAGATGTCCGTTCTAATTAGCACATTACCCTTTTATTATTCAAGATAAAAAGATACAGAAAAAAATATTGCTTCTTATACTGTGATATACAAATGAACAGTCTGTCTCTTTTTTTCTATACAAGTCTATCTGCTAAATGTTAGTATACAGTATGTAAAATATAAGGATTCATAGTGAACAGAGGAAAATTAGTATATTTGCTCTAAGAAAAAAATAAATAAGATTCTGGCTACAAATTGTCAAGGTTTAGTGATATGTAATAATTATATAGCAGTTGGCATAATAAGGCCTTTATTTCTATGCTCTTTTTTCCTCAAGACTAAGAAAATGAACACTAGCTTTAACTCCCCTGTTAGATTAAAAAGGGAGGTATAAAGATAATATATTAATAGAAAAAATTAATTGATTTGTCTTTCTGCCTCTCTAGATAGACACACTTATTCATCTGGTTAGTCAACAGATATTAATTGAATGCATAGAAAAGCCAGACATAGGTGTGGTAGTGGTGCTACAGAATCAAGTATAGTATGATGCCTACTTATGAGTTAAGAGTCAGTGATCTAACAATCTTCAACTAGAATGGAGCTAAATGTGAATTATGACAGGAACACAAGTGAAACTTAGAGTGCTTGCAATAACAAGATTAAATAAAAAGAAGAGCAGAAAATTTATATTTTAATTGTGTATGCTGTAATCTTTTTAAAAAAATCTTTATTGTTGAAAGTATTACATATGTCCCCGTTTTTCCCCATTGACCTCTCCAAGCCTGCCCCCATCCCCCAACTCAGGCTCTCACCACCCTATTGTCTGTGTTCCTGGGTGATGCATATATGCATACAAGTTCATTGGTTGATCTCTTCCCAACCCCCCTCCTCTGCCTTCCCTGAGATTTGAAAGTCTGTTCGGTGCTGCTATGTCTTTGGGTCTATTTTTGTTCATCAGTTTATGTTGTTCATTAGATTCCACATGAGTGCGATCACGTGATACTTATCTTTCTCTGACTGGCTTATTTCGCTTATCATAATGCTCTCCAGGTCCATCCATGTTGTTGCAATGGTAAGTTCTTCCTTTTTTACAGTTTGGTAGTATTCCATTGTGTAGATGTACCACAGTTTTTAAATCCACTCATCTGCTGATGGGCACTTAGGCTGTTTCCAAATCTTAACTATGGTAAATCGCCTTGCTATGAACATAGGAGTGCATATATTCTTTCTGATTGGTGTTTCTGATTTCTTAGGGTATATTCCTAGAAGTGGGATCACTGGGTCAAATGGGACTTCTTAATTTTTTTTTTTTTTTTTAGGAAACTCCATACTGTTTTCTACAGAGGCTGCACCGTCTGCATTCCCACCAGATGTGGACAAGGGATCCCTTTTGTCCACATCCTTGTCAACACTTGTCGTTTTGTTGATGATAGCCATTCTGACAGGTGTGAGGTGATATCTCATTGTCGTTTTTATTTGCATCTCTCAGATGATTAGAGACTTTGAACATTTTTTCATATGCCTCTTGGCTTTCTGTATGTCCACTTTTGAGAAGTGTCTATTTAGGTCCTTTGCCCATTTTTTAACTGGGTTATCTTCCTTTTGTTAAGTTGAATGAGTTCCCTATAAATTTTAGAGATTAACCCCTTATCAGATGTATCATTGGCAAATATGTCCTCCCATGCAGTGGGCTCTCTTGTTATTTTGTTGATGGTTTATTTGCTGTGCAGAAGCTTTTTATTTTGATGTAGTCCTATTTGTTTATTTTATCCTTAGTTTCCATTGTCCTAGGAAATGTATCGGTAAACATATTGCTATGACATATGTCTGATATTTTGCTGCCTATAGATTCTTCTAAGATTTTTATGGTTTCCCATCTTATGTTTAAGTCCTTTATCCATTTTGAGTTTACTTTTGTGTATGGTGTAAGTTGGTGGTCTAGTTTCATTTTTTGTGTGTGTGTGTGCATGTATCTGTCATTATAATGATGTTGATTCTACCAATCCATGAACACGGTATATTCCTCCACTTGTTTAAATCTTCCTCAATCTTTTTCAATGTCCTGTAGTTTTTGGAGCACAGGTCTTTTAACTCGTTGGTTAGGTTTATTCCTAAGTATCTTATTTTTTTTGTTGCAATGGTAAATGGGATTGTTTTTTTAGTTTCTCTGAGATTTCATTATTGTTGTATAAAAAAGCCATCAATTTCTGGGTATTAATTTTGTATCCTGCTACGTTGCTGTGTATGCTTTAATCTTAATTGGGAAAAATGGGGAAAAATAACAAATCGGAATATTATAACCCGATGATATTTTCAGTGCTTAAAAGATTCCCTTTTTATGAACTTTATATTAACTATTGCTGGGTGAAGATGGATAAATATGAATTAGCAAATACTTAATTACATATACTTCAATTCACATTAATTTAATCAGCAGTTCATTCAATACATATTTATTAAGCCTCTGCTATATTCCAGGTAGTGGAAATACAAGCTGAAACAAACAAACAAAAAAAAGTAAGGCCAGAGACAGAGAAGCATCGATCAGACTGTCAAACCTCAGAGGGAAGGTAGGGGAGGGTGGGTGTAAGGGGGAGAGATCAACCAAAGGACTTGAATGCATGCATATAAGCCTAACCAATGGACATAGACACCAGGGGGGTGAGGGTATGAGGAGGGGAGGAGTGGGGGGTGGGGGGGGGTGGAGGCAATGGGGGGATAAGAACACATATGTAATACCTTTCTCAATAACAAAAAGTAAGGACTTTGCTTTCATGGAGTTTATATCCCAGGGAACTAATATAATATGCTCAGACACTCGACACACTTCACTCCATTTTCATGCTAATCTCAGCCAACAAGGACAGTACTAAAAAAAGAGAAGGTATGTTTCAGGCTGGATATTCTTCAACTCTGTACTTGTGTGCAAGGGCCTTAAGGCAGCTTTGCCACTAGGTGTGCAATCTTACACACGTTACTTCAACATGATGCCTTGTTTCCTCCTCTGTAAAAGGGAGACAGGAACAGTTGGGCTCTCCTAGAGACTAAATGAGATGATGTGCGTCGAATGTTCAGCAGTGATTCGTATTACAGCGTTTGCTCTGTGGTTCCAAAATGTACCTGCTTACTGGAACCTGGGGATTTTAAAAAACATCTCAAACCCTAGGCCACACAACCCTGATCTCTCAGGATGGGACATGGGGGGGCGGAGCGGGCAGCAGCTTTGGAACTCCCCAGGTGGCTTCAGTTCGCAGATTGGGTTATTGATGCCTCCTGATAGCATTTGTCCATCTCCCTGTGTTTACCGCAGTTTAATGAAAGTCAGATAATCGAGATGCACATTTCTCTCTCCCATCCTGTGACTTTAGTCCAAATTCTTTCATATCTTCCAGGGATAAGAGGGAGTCCAGACCTCCACAGACTTCCCACACTTGTAAGTTAGGTATTGGAGGGCTAACACTTGCACCCGCGGCTCCTGCCAGGCCAGCCCGAGGAGAAAGGATGAGCTGGGGCACCCAGGCCTGCCGGGGGCGCTGGGCGCAGCGCAGAGGCCTCCGACTCGCGGAGCGGGAAGGTCTGCCGCCGCCTCGCTCCCTGGGGAGCCGCGACTGCCCGGCGCTCCGCTCCGGTGGGCGCTGTCCGTCTGCGCGACCAGCACCCCGGCGCGTGTCCGCCCTGCACCCCGCGACCCCGCCCGGTAGCCTCAGCAGCCCCGGGCGCTTTGGTCGGGAGCGAGCGGGCCCCGCCGCCATGGAGCCCGGGCCTCTAGGCGCTGCTGGGCCCTTGGAGCCGGGGCCTCGCGTGCGCGGCGTGTGCGGCGCGGCCCCGGCGGCCTCGGCCTCCTCGCTGGCGGTGGCGGCCGTGCTGCCGGCGGGCGGGAGCGGGGAGAGGATGGGTGTCCCCACCCCGAAGCAGTTCTGCCAGGTCCTGGAGCGGCCGCTCATCAGCTACACCCTGCAGGCCCTGGAGAGGTAACCCACGCCGCCGGCGCGCCCGGCCTGGCTCCGCGCCCTGCTCCCTCCTCCTCCGCCCTCCGCCCTCCGCCCAGGCCCGCCCGCGACGCCTTCCCCTGCGGCTGCCCTCGCGCGGGCGCCTTCTCCCGGCGGCGGAGGGCCCACTGCACGGGCGCAGTCGCTGGAGCGTGGGCTCCATTCCCGCCCGCACTTCAGCGACGGGCAGCTCTGCCCCGGAACAGCGGGGCCGGGGCCCGGGCCTTGGACGCGGCCGGGAAAGCCTGCTCGCAGCGAAGCTGGGCTGAGGCTACAGGGGGTGGGGCGAAGAGACAGTAGTTCTACCTGTGGCCGCTGTGGCCCCATGAGGAGAAGCTGGGCTGGGAGTCTCCTTGTCCCTGCCTGCCCCTCTTATGGCCTCGCAGATGCTCACCTTCCCATTCTTAGGCTTTCTCCCTGTGGCGCATGCGTGCTCTTTCCCGCCCTCCCGCATGCGCGTGGGTTCCTGGGCCTTTGCTCATTCATTTTACCCATGCGTTCACCAACACCAACTGAGCAATTCATATAAGATGCACTGCTAATTACTAGGTGCTGAAGGTGGACTGAGGAGAATGTAATCCAAGTCTTTTTTTTTTAAGGGAGAGGGAGTGAGAGTGAGAGAGAAACATCAATGATGAGAGAGAATCCATAATGGGCTGCCTCCTGCATGCCCCACACTGGGGATCAGCCTGCAACCTGGGCATGTGCCCTAACGGGGAATTGAACCGTGACCTCCTGGTTCATAGGTCCGCGCTGAGCCACATTGGGCTGATTTACGTCTTTTAATGGATGAAACTGATTTAAGAGTTCTACTTTGAGGCCAGCACATGTCTTATTTTATTAGGAAAATGGGCTGATTAGCTAGTCGGGGAAATGAAGGAGAGAGAGGGCTGGGATGAAGAGGATTAGAAGAGCTGTAGTGTGGAGCTAAGGAGATGAAAAGAGGGGTATGCTATTTTATTAGCCTTGTTTTTAGCATCTAGTAATGAATGTGAGGTTGCATGGGGTGAGGCTCAAGGGGGGGAAACGGGGATTGCAAAGGTCCACATTCGTGTTGTTGAGGTGTTTAAGCTTCTTGAAGCCAGTGGGGAGCTATGATAGTATTTTAAACCTTGGATTGATGTGAGATGTTTGAATTAAAGATAGATGGCGTCGTTTAGCATAGCCTTTGCTGGCATCTTTAAGGAAAAGGAAGTTAGTGAGATTCTAGTCAAAGGATAGTAGCATGTTATGCCCCAATCCCCCCACCCCCACCCCCCGCAATGCTTTCACACACCGAAGAAGCCAGAGGGCCCAAGTTGCTTTGCATATTGTTATTTTACTTTTTAAATATTGTCATTTGGAAAGTGGAATTGTAAAGAGCCCTAATCACCCTTGATTCATGTAATCTGCCCTGTGGTTATATCTGAAACTCATAAAAACATTGAAACAGTTCCAAGTGCTTCCTCTCTTCCTTCTGTAGTCTTCCATTTCTCTCTGTAGTTGAGGGTGGGTTCTTTGAAGCCATTGTATGGATCAGGAACCTACAATATTCTAGTGTGACAGACATTGTGACAGTAGCTCATTTATGCAGGTAATCTTATGGAACAGAATGGATCTTGGCCAGCAGGATTTTTTATCTATTTAGTAATTAGATGTAAGGGAGTGTATTTTGACATTTAACTTTTTTTTCTATGAAAACTTATGTGTTGGTTTGCAGGTTTGCATCTTAACTTCTGATGCAGCCTGAGATAGGTACTAAAAATAATACAAATAAAATAAAACCAACTTTTAAAGTAAAATAATGTTCTTGGAAGGCCTTGTTTATGGAAAATGCAATATTTGTTTTCCATTTTTATTTAATTGATAACAGCAGTCATAAATTCTAGTGGTAACTAATCAAAACCTTCCTTTTGAAATACATCAGGGCTCATTTTTCTCACTATTACAATGCACGAAGAATTATGGAATATTATATTTGGGATATGTCTCAGGAAATCCTTGCAAACCTTGCATTACAGGGGTGTATGTATTGGTGCTTATAAGCTATTTGCCAAATGGAAGCTATTCTCTTGGTAAAAGTTGGGATCCATACATGGCTGATAGTTTTTCTATAGCCTGGTGCTAAAAGGCCTAGGATATTTCATCCCCTGAGATAAATTATACAAGTTCAAATAAGGAAAGGAAATGGAAGCATAGAGTGTCTTTTAAAACTCCTAGTTTTTGCTCTTTGGAGAAATTATGCAAGCTTACTACTTATTTATAGTGTAGCATATATATAAATAAGAGCTCTCAATCCTATATAATAAAGAGGTAATATGCAAATTGACCATCACTCCAACACACAAGATGGCCACCACCATGTGGTCAAAGATGGCCACCACAAGATGGCCAACAGGGGAGGGCAGTTGGGAGGGTCCAGGCCTGAAAGGGAGAGCAGTTGGGGGCGATCAGGCCTGCAGGGGAGGGCAGTTAGGAGTGACTGGGCCAGCAGGGGAGGACAGTTGGGGCGACCAGGCCTGCAGGGGAGGACAGTTGTGGGGAACCAGGCCTGCAGAGGAGGGCAATTGGGGGCAACCAGGCTGCAGGGGAGGGCAGTTAGGGGTGACCAGGCCTTCAGGGGAGGGCAGTTGGGAGTGACCAGGCCTGCAAGGGGAGGGCAGTTGGGGGGACCAGGCCTCCAGGGGAGGGATTTTGGGGGGGACCAGGCTTGCAGGGGAGGACAGTTAGGGCTGACCAGGCCTGTAGGGGAGGACAGTTGGGGGCAACCAGGCCAGCAGGGGAGGGCAGTTAGGGGCGACCAGTCTGGAAGGGAGGGCAGTTAGGGGTGACTGAGCCAGCAGGAGAGGGCAGTTGGGGGTTACCAGGCCTGCAGGGGAGGACAGTTAGGGGCGACCAGGCTGGCAGGGGAGGGCTGTTAGGGGAAATTGGGCCTGCAGGGGAGCAGTTAGGCATCGATCAGGCTGGCAGGGGAGTGGTTAGGGGGTGATCAGGCTGGCAGGCAGGCGAGTGGTTTGGAGTCAGCAGTCCTGGATTGTGAGAGGGCAGTCGGACATCCCTTGAGTGGTCCCAGATTGGAGAGGGTGCAGGCTGGGCTGAGGGACAACCCCCACCCCCATGCACGAATTTCGTGCACTGGGCCTCTAGTATTCTATATAAAAAGAGATGTAATTGGGTGTCATCACTGTCAATCATCCAGGTGCTATTAAGAAGGTGTCAGCTGTCCTTGCCCTTTAAGAGTTGTGAGTATGTGATGTCTAGAGTTTGACTTGGCCTTTCATAGTTAGGATTTTCCTTGCTCAAGCTTTGCCATCTCTCTATAGAAGGTTGAGATGTTTTTATGAGTAATCATTATTTTTTAGTTCTCTTTGACTAAGAAATTAAAGATACTTTTTGAAAAAGAACCCTTATGAGTTGATTTCTTTTTTTTGGACTTTTGAACCAACAAATTCTTTAGGGTTTAGGATTGAGAAGGAGGGCACCCTCAAAGTTTGACCCCAAATTTCTGAATTGGGATAGGAAAATGTGAAGAAACATGAACAGTCTTGCTTTTTAAAAATGCCATTTACACCTGTTAATTTCCATTCCTTCATTTACCCACTCAAAGTGACTAAAAATGTATAGCCTTTAAAAAAATATTTTATTGATGTTTTTACAGAGAGGAAGGGAGAGGGATAGAGAGTTAGAAACGTCGATGAGAGAGAAACATCCATCAGCTGCCTCCTGCACACTCCCTACTGGGTATGTGCCCGCAACCAAGGCACATGCCCTTGACCAGAATTGAACCTGGGACCCTTGAGTCCACAGGCCAACGCTCTATCCACTGAGCCAAACTGGTTAGGGCTGTATAACCATTTTTAGTGAATGCAAGAGGAAGTAGAGCAGATAAAAGATAAAACTCTAGAAGAAAGAAAGGTGACAAAGGAATGTTAACCAATTAGATTTAACAGACCCAAGAAAGTGGAAATTTAAGCCCTCAGCTAGAAATCCATGAAGAAGCAAGTTGATTGGTCATAGAACCTTTAAAGGGTTCAGGAATTAGAGGTATATGTAACAATATCTTCTAGATATATTTAAAAGGCTAATATGCAAAGTGTCCCCTAGGGAGTTTGACCCGGAGACCAGGAGTTCGCTCCCTCGCTATGACATGTGCTGACCATGCCGCAGCTGGAAGGCCCCAATTGGCCCTGATCGCCGGCCAGGCCTAGAGACCCTACCTGTGCACTAATTTCATGCACCAGGCCTCTAGTGTTACATATAAAGAACCTGTTCATATGTAATTTAGAAGTTTGGAAGAAATATTGAGAGAAAAATCTATCTTTTGAATCAACTGGAACTTTATATTGTTTTTGTTTGTTTGTTTTGTGTTTTCCTGCTGGTGAAATTAGAAAAAATACACATTTTACTAGATTAGCCAAATTCTACTTGTGTGTCATTTCTTAGATACCAGTTTATCAGATTAAATGAGATTCAAAAGAATCTCTGAACCCTCACAAACCTGATGTATTTGGCTAAAGGCTCTATCTGGACAAATGGAGACTTAAAGTATGTCTAAGTCAGTTGTGTTGAGGTACATTTATTATAATTATCCATTATGTACATATGTATAGACATGTAGAAGTGTATGTATATGTTTATATATGTTCATATATTTTCTATATTAATCTTATGCAACTGGTCGTTCAGATCTGTACATTATGGGTATGATTAAAAGAATCAAGAATAACAACTAATTTTTAAGTTGTACTAGAAACAAGGGCTTTTCAGAAGTTGATTAAAGTTTCTAGGAGTTTGAAAATTTCATTTTGGCCTTTTAGAAGGAATTGCAATATAAATTATTGAACCACAGATTATATAACTTGAAGAGAACTTTGATTTTTCTCATTTTACTAACAAGGAACTGAGATCAAAGGTATTAATCTCTTACATAATTATTACTTTATGACTTGAGTTTCTAAAAGGAAATATTGCTCTAAGAAAAGAAATCATGGGAAAGTGGTATTATTGGCAGGGGCATAAAGCTCTGACAGTTAAATTGTAAAATTGGCTCACAACTGAGAGACTCATACATCTAAATTTTACTTTAAAAAAAGTCTTTTCAGATCTGAAGGAGGAAGTAAGAATTTCTGCCAGTAATCTAATTTTTGGCTTTAGATATCTAAGGAAAGAAAGCATCATTAAGGAGGGTTAGACAACCTGTACTAGCTAAACAGATTAAAATGGCAACCACAACAAAAGCAAGTTAAAGATGCAAATTTTGGCTTATTGAGATTTTTGGCAGTGGTGGTGGGCTGGGTGGGGTGATAATTCTTGACAATAGATTTGAACAATATCTGGCATAGCCTTCCCCTTAGCTCCTGAACTTTCTCCAGTTCTCTTAGGTGGGGGACACTGCTTAAGATAACTTGTTCCTTGATATGGTCCCATGCTCATCAAAACCTTATTATAAATTGGCTTCCCATACAAATCTTCTATAGGAGGAAAATGTGCTATCCCACTAATAAAAAGCATTCCAGATCCTGTGAAAGTAATGTATATCATTTTATATTAAAACCTTGAAATTCTAATTCATGTTTCAATCCTTCATTAGTTTGGTTAATATGACTTAGTCTTGAATATGGTAACTCCCGATGAATTTGGGAAAAAAATTGGTCTTATCCTTTTATATGTGTTTATTATGGAAACTCTATTTTGTGATTGAGATTGGGTTGCTTTCTTACCACTTTAAAAATCAATGAGAGCCCATTTTTACTAAGTGTTTTAAGACTCCATGGTATGTCTTTCAGTCTATTAATTTATGGATTATATGATTTTATGTTTTCTCCTTGTCTTTCATTTTTGCTTTCTGTGCACTTTAAAAAAAAAGTTCTCTCTGATATTTCTGAAACCACTGCAAATTCTGTTAGAACAAGATAGAACAGAAATAAATACATAAATGTTAATCCAAATGAGCAATGTTGATTGCTTGAATTAAGCTGAAAGTAGGAATGGAGTAGGGAAGCCAGGAGAAATATTTAGACAGGAATTGACAGGTTTTAGTGATTAATTGGATAAGGGATTCAGAAATAGAAAGGCATTTAGGAAGCTTTTAGTTGATTGATTGCTCAGATATATGAATTTGACTTTAAAAAATTTTGTCTTAATGCTTCATTAATAAAAGGGCCAAGTCTGAGTCAGAGGAAAGGATGGGCCTATATTTTGTACAAAAAAAAAAAAATACAAAAAGACTACATTTTGTAGAGATGAGATGATTAGAGATTTGTGTTAAGTTCCCAGTGGCTCTCATAAGGCTCCTTCCACACTAAAGATCAGGACTGGTGGACTGGGCTTGACCGCTGGAAGCCTTCATGGGCGGTAGTAAGGAGACTTGACTTGTGAAGGCAATCAGAAGCCAGCCCTTTTAAACAGATTCAATATTTTGCTTCTAAAATAGCAAGGTGGGAAACAGTATAATGTAGAAGACTGTCATGGCAACGAGTCACAGCTGCCACTGTCCCTAGGGTCCAAACTCTTTGGCCTCATGACAGTACTTTAGAGGTGTTAATAGGGCCTGATTTTCCATCTGTTTCTTTTTTAAAACATTTGTTTAAATCTTCTGTTTTCAGCTGATCTTATTAAACTATCTGAGCAGAGTACTCCTCTAAATATCTTATTCTGGGAGAAAATAACATCTGAGATATTATATTTTTTCCCCCGAAAATATCTGTAGGTGCAATGGAGCTTGAGGTTAGGTTTGTAGTTTTCCCATGGAATGTGCTAGGAAGGAAATACCTAGGAGATCTTGATAAAATCCAGACACAGGGGGTTCAGTGTGGACTTGCCTTCAGCTAAGGAGGTCAACCAGATCCATTTATTCAGCAAATATTTGTGCAGTAGGCACTGTGTGAGGTACTTAGGTTCTTTCTCCGTTTCATGATTCTACATTATTAAATTTTAATACTGTGAAAGGCTCTTAATTCTATAACTAGAAAAGAATGTGAATAAATCCTCTGAAACACAAACAGTGTTTATAAAGGCTTGCAAGTGCTGGGGATATGCTTGGGTTGCTGAACAAAACAGCATAATAAGCCCATTATCTCCAAGAATGGTCTAAAATGGTGTTTTTCAAACTTTTTTATTGTGACCTGTTATAAGAATTACACTTTGATTCATGACTCTGTGACAAACACATACTTATACACACGCACACATTGGAAAGCATTTCATGAAAACAACCTATCCTTACTATTTTCTATGCATTCTAATTTTTCTATTAACTTCTAGTTCATTTACTCAGAAATATTAGTCTACTCTTACTAAACTGATTTTATAGCTCACTAGTGGGTCCTGAAATCTGCAGTTTGAGAAACACTGGTTTAAAACACTTTTCTATTTTAAAACTTCATACAAATGTATGAAATAACCTAAAGCCAGGAGTTTATCTGTTGGTAACTATTTACATCCATCTAGTTTGCTTTCTGTTTGATGGACCATAGATGATTATTTTATTGCTACTTTAAGATATTCTGGTAAAATTGGGATTTACCTTTGGGAGTTCACTAATTCATGAACAGATATTTGAATGACTATTCTATATCAAGCAGTGTCCCATCATCTTTCTCCCTCTTAATTGTTCTGTATATTAACATTTAATTCAACTTAATTTTTGATAAAAAACAGCATTATTATGTCTTTAAAAGTTGCTTTTAACCTGTTTTTCTGGTAGACTATACTATGGAAAGCAACAGAGATGAATAACTAGGGTACAAGTTAAGCTCTTGCCTTATGAAACAGTCCTGCCCACTGATTTAGTTGGGCATGCTTTTATAATTTCTCTGTCTTAAAAAGAAGCTTAGTGTGATGTTGTATTAATAAACAACTGAAATATATTTTTTACTTTTAGAATTCTTTTCTATAAATAAACTCAAGAGCAGTTTTTATTCCTTTGTAATTGTTTACTCTTTCTCTTCTCTATTCTTTGATTCATTGAACAGATGTTTATTGACATGGTCTGCAAGGTCAGGAATTCTGTCAGGGTTTTTTCACTATTGTATCACCAGGGTCTAGCATAGTGACTGGCAAATGCTAGATGCTTGGCGTTTGTTGAGTGACTAAGTGAACACATGGGTGAAGGAATACCTACTTTTGCTTGAATTATAAGAAATTTGATGTTTTGTTTTGTTTTACCACAAATGCAACAATGTTATATGGTTCAACACTAATAACATAAATGAAGTGCGGGAGACACAATAATTCAGACATAATATTATCTCTCTAGAATTTTATGGCCTCTTTCTCAGAGACAGTGTTAATGCATTTATGGAGGCTAACAATGTGAGTTCCAAAATCAAACTGGATTCACCCAGGTCCCTTCATTCCTAACTATGTGACCACAGACAGATCACTGCATCTGTATCCACTGTAAAATGGAAATTATATAGTAACTTCTCTCATAGAGCTGATATGAGTATTGAGATTTTACAGGATATTGCAGGCAAATACTCCAGTACCTGGCACCTAGCAGGCAATCAGTACATCTTAGTTGCTGTTTCTACTATTAATATTACTGAAAGTTTAGTAGGTGCCAGGCCCTGGGGTGTAGTCTTTTCTTTCTATGAGTTAGCAGGGATATAGAAAAGGAAACAGAAGACAGTATGATGCTTGATAAGACTCTCTAGTGATAAGAGCCCTCTGGAAGCAATGCTTCACCCAGAATAACAGAGACATCTTCCTGGAGGAGGCCATATCCAAACTGACAGCTGAAGAGAGTAGGACTCAGTCTCGAGTGGGTGGGGATAGTGGGGAGACAGGGTCAGGGGATAGTGTTGAGAGGCAAAGGAAGCAGCACAAGTAGTGTCACGAGTGTGAGAGAGACTGTGGTCAGTAGAGTAAGGGCTATGGAGAGATCAAGTGGTGAAGGAGAAGTAGGCTGAGGTCAGGAATTGAAGGGCCCTGCTCAAGAACCTGCAGGGGTTGGCCTCAGGTTTGCACTTGAAGAAAACCATCTAGAACTGGTGAGGATGGTTTTTGTTGAGATAAAATGAGAAGGAGACCAGCAAAGAGGTTGGTGTAATACATTATGGGAGAGCTGTGCCAATGCAGACAGAGTCTTGGGAAACCCCATATTTTGGGAACACTGAGGAACTGTCACTGTTATTTGCTAAGAGCTTTGTTAAGTACAGTATAACTCTAAACCATGTCAGTATAGTGTAAGTTATATCAGTTGTTAAATTTGCAATCAAAGGAGTGGAGGATGGGTGGGCTAAAAAACAAAGAGCACCCATACTTAGCTTATTCCAAAATTCCTTTTATTGCCTGCACAGATTGCCATATATTTTGTTCTTTGGTATTTGTGAGTTAATTCCCTCAAATTATTTACATATGTAAGTAATTTGGCCCTCTCAGAGACATAGGATCTAGGAATTAGAGTAAAAAGTAAAACATCTCAAAACAAAACAATCCACAAAACGACATTGTGTAGGGAAGGCTGTCTTTATTCTTGATTTTTATAGCTAACCAGGTTAATGAAGAGAAGTTCCTGTATTCTCATAATCTTTGAAACTAGGCAATGTTGTAAGATGTTGCACTGCTCCTGGTAGATGAGACAGACTAAAGTCATTTATTCATTCAACAAATAATTGAATACCTCCTAGGTATAAAGTGTAAAGCAGTGAACAAAACAGATTGTTCCTGCTATCATGGAACATACATTCTAAAGGATGGCATGTTGTATTATCTTGATGAAAAATGATAAAAACATATTTTTTATCCAAGTATTTTATTTTTATTTTTGGCATAAGTTGGTAGTGTAGGAAAATTAGGTATCAGATATCTCTCTGATTTGTTTCCCAGATTATGAGAGACAGTATAGTGTTGTGAGGATTACATGAGAGTTAGAATATTACTAATGCTTAGGATGTAGTGCGTAATTTATGTTAACTATTATTATTTACATTATATGATAATTGACTTATATTGCCAATGTTATTGGCTAATGTAGATTACCTCTAATTTACCTCTTAATTCCCATCTAGAAGCTTCATCTGGTAGCCAGACTACCATCGCTGTCTTGCCCATACTTTAGCAGTAGCCTCCTACCTGGTCTATCTGCATTTTTTTCTCTGTCTACTCAATCTATTTTTCACCTTCCAGCCAGAGTAAAATTTATGCTGTTAAATCAGTTTCCTATTGCTTCTGTAAAAAATTTCCATGAACCAAGTGGCTTAAAGCAATAGAAATGTATCTTACACTTCTGGAGGTCAGAAACCCCAAATCAGTCCCCGTGGGCTAAAATAAAGATACCGACAGTGCTGTGTTTCTTCTGGATGCTCTAGGGACGATCCATTTATTTGGCATTTTCTAGATTCTACTTGTGGTCCTCAATCACTCTGTGATCACACCTCCTTCTTTGACTCACCTGCCTCTCTCTTTCACGTATAAGGACTCGTGATTATACTGCACCCACCAAGACAGTCGAGGATGATCTTTCCATCTCAAGACCCTTAATCACATCTGCATCATTGCTTTGGTGTGTAAGGTTACATAGTCACAGGTTTTGGGAGCTAGGAGATGGATGTCTTTCGGGGGCCATTATTCTGCTACCATCATGTCATAGAACAGTGTCTAGAACATTGGTGTACATGAGTTTGTTTGTTAGTTTATTTATGTGCATAAATGTCTTCTTATGAATTAAGCTTTTCTATGGGTTCCTAATACTTTTAGGATTAAAGACTTAAACCCCTACCTTGGTCTGGGAGGTCCGCATGGCCTCCTCAGCCCTGTGCTTTCCTGGGCCTCCATCCACTTCAAGTGCCTTTTCCCCCCTTGCTCATAGAACTCCATTTCTTCCCAGCTTTTCAGGGCCTTGCTGTGGCCTCTGCTCACACCAGCCTTCTCTCCCTCCCTAACCCCTTTGCTTGCTTTCCTGCCACTCTCAGCTTGGATGATAGAGCAAACTCTTCTTAAAGGGTTTTACACTTTATACCTAGGAGGCATTCAATTATTTGTTGAATGAATAAATGACTTTAGTCTGTCTCATCTTCATCTTGAACTTTTCTCTGCTGGTTAAATATTCTACTTGTACACAGTCCTGGAGCCTGGACTGCTCTTTCATAGCACTTGATCACAACGTGCAATTGTTTTTTGGTGTTCTTATTTGTTACATCTGTCAGCTCTGTGAAGGCAGTGACTATTTCCATTGTATACTCAATGCTGATAATTTATTTGGTGCTCAGTAAATATTTGTTAAGGGAATGGACTTAAAGTGAAAAGACAGCGTGCCTGTTGAGTAACTCTTGGTTCTGTTCATCAGTGTAGTATTCTTGTAGCCCCAGGCAGAATGGAGTTTTGGATTAAGAAAAGGATTTGTTCAATAACAGACAGTAGGAGATTGATAATTATTGAATGTTGTTCATTCATTTTTTTTTTCAATGAAGTGGAGAGTTAATTTCACTAGTTAGTACTTTTAAGACCCCTCTTCATCTCTTTAAAACTATATTTGACTTGAACATATAGACTCTCATAGACTAGGGATTCCATTAAATTTTAAAGTGGCCTTCATTCAGATTTGATGTCATGGTTCAGAGGGCGTTTTCCTGGTTTAGGCCTGTGGGCTGTGGAACATTGTGTCTAAAATGGCATTACCCTCTGTTAGCACTGGTGTTCAAGAGAAGTCTGCCTAACTTCTTTAACGTAGCCATCACTCAATGTATGTCAGTGGCTCTTTTTTAAGAAAATGTTTTACAACAGGAAAAAAAATGTTTTAAATGTTGTATCGAACTCAACAGATTAATTTCTTTTTTTTAATTTTATATTTTACTAAATTATGAGTTTTTCCCCATTTTATTCAAGCTGGATTTATATTTATATTAATTTTAGTTTCCTCATTTAAGCTACAATATTTCACTCTGATGTCAGCAAAGTTTGAGTTAGTTATCCACCTTTGTTGTCAGTTCAGTGAACTTTCTGGAAGGAAGAGACAGAGCTTTTGGAGTTTAAAAGTGCTTTGAAGGGTTCCTATTCTATGAGAAAAAAAATTATTTGGAGAAAATAAATTTAAAAGCATATTCTTGTTATATTCTTTTTTCTCTACTGTTTAATATTGTAATTATTTAAATTTAACTTTTAAGTCAGAAATCTATACTATATATCTATATATCATATCTACTTTCACTCTATAGATAATTTCACACTATATATTGTGAAATACTATGCTTATATCTGTTTCTATATAATGTGACATAGTCACTGATGTTTTATTTTTTTAATCTCTTTACTAGACTTGATAAAAATTCATAAACTGGTTAACTTTCAGTTTTTAATCTTTCTATGAAGATATACTAGTACTTACTAAAATTAATTTTCTGTTATTAGCTTAACTTTGGTTGTTGTATCCAAATCAATCTATATAAAATGTGTGTGTACTTTCCTTTTAGAGTATGTTGGATAAAGGACATTGTCGTGTCAGTAACTAGAGAGAACATGGAAGCAATGAAGGATATTATTCAGAAGTACCAGCATAAGCGCATCTCACTAGTCGAAGCTGGAGTGACCCGCCACAGGTCAATATTCAATGGTCTAAAAGCTCTGGCCGAGGATCAGCCAGACTCCAAGCTCTTGAAGCCAGAAGTAGTGATTATCCACGATGCTGTGAGACCTTTTGTGGAGGAAGATATTCTCCTTAAAGTGGCCACAGCTGCTAAGGAACATGGGGTAAGTATTTATACTTATGTGAATGGATAAAAGAGGCAAACACTATATAGAGTGGTTCATTTGCTGAGTTTTGATGGAATTATATTTAAATGTGAAGTTATTAAAATGGGCATGATGATCTGAAGCGGTTAGGGTAATTTGTTTTAGGAAGTTTATAGATTGTGAGATTTATCTTTGCTATAGTCATTTATTCTCATAATGTAATATGAGCTATTTGGAGAAGAATGTAGTAATACTGTCCTCAGAGTATGGAAAATGTCTAAGAAGTCAGTCAAAATTCCAATATGTATGTATGAATGTGTGTGTGTATATATCCTAAATTTCCTTAAAATGGTTAGAATAGTGATCCAATAGCTTCAGGAAATCCAGGCACTACTTCCTGCCAACCCGCATACTGTTCTAATCATAAAAAAACATAAATGCAATTAATAGAAGCTTATACTAGTAGTTGAAGTTCTTATGTTGGTGGGAAGAATTGGCATCTTTTATAACTACTGGCCAATAAATTGCAAAATATTGGCCTGAATCAAATAATATCCAAGGCAAGAAAAGAGTGATGACTGTTCAGTCAAAGACACTTCACAAATTTTTTCCCATGGATTCCTTGTCCTTTGTTCTCATAAATTGTGTTCTATAGACTCTGAACAGATTTTCTTCTTTCCTTAGCCCCACATTTTCAAGCTCTACCAAAAGGTCCTGTTCAGATAAATCGTTTTCTAAGTAAGCTTCACAGTGTGACAGCCCCTGAGGTGGTATACATACTAAAGATAACTGTGGTTTTTTAAAAAAAATCTATTACATTTTGGACAAAACGAAACAAATTAATGTAGGTGTATTAATTACCTCAAGAGACTAAGATGTCCAATATTAAGGCTGACGTTAGAGTTTCCTGCATACAGGAACTCGAAAGTATCACAAGGACACAATTTCGCTGTCTTCATTGTGTATGCACCATTCTTGGGTCCCACGGATTTGATGACCTCGGTAGGACCAGCAGTGAAATTCTTTTAGTGTTTGTTCATCCTTACTCTTGATATAGTTTGTCTGGGTATACAAGTTCTAAGGCTTCAGCTTTTAACGCCCAATACTTTGAAAATAGATGAGATAAATGTTTCCTGGCTTTTATCCAGTTTTTGGAAGTCGGCTAACTATGAAAAGACACGGATTTTGTGTGCTTTTATTTTTCCTCCCTTTCTCTGACAGTAGGCCTCAACATGTCTTCTCCTGAAATCCCTGTGCTCTGATCTCCCCACCCCAACATCTCTCCAAGGTTTTGTGATATTACAGTTTAGACACTACCTTGCTTGCCACAACCCTGCAGACCTACCCATGGATATTATTGTATTTATCTAAGAGTTCTAATTGCCTAGGACCTTTTGAGCACTGGTTTATGGTTCATTTTACTGAATTCTCATAAAACCAGGTTCCCTTGTATTGGGTTGCTTTCTAATATTTAAAACAAGAGGGGTTTTTGCATCTGATAGCAGGCTCCACATTGTAATTTCTTTCTATATTTGAATATTGATGTGGCAGAGGGTCTCTCAAGCTTGGCATGACTGACATTGTGGGGGCTGTCCTGTGCACTGTGGGGTGGTTAGCAGCATCCCTGTTTACACCCCCAACTCCCACACCAGTTATATGGTAGATAATAAATTTACAGGGTTAGAACATAATTAATCATAATATTACACATGATTTTGTCCTTCTCCCCCCCCCCATATTTTATTGATATATAATGAACATACAGCACTAAATAAGTTTAAGGTATACAGCATAACGACTTGACTTAACATAGATTGCGATCACCACCTTATTCCTTTTCTTAAGGTAAATAGTTGTTTCTGTAATTTAGTGAGCAATTGGGTATGATGTCAATTTAAAAATGGCTCTGGATATTTTGTTTCTTGAACAGTTAAAGGACTTTCGTAGTGGTAGAATCTTACAGAGGGCTTAAAATCAAAGGTTTATGTAGACATCCTTTCTTGTATAGGAAGAATATACATTTCTTCATTAAACATTAACTAGTTTTTACTTTGAAAGTCTTTGAGTCATCTTCTAAAAAGAAA
The DNA here is from genome assembly GCF_027574615.1 of Eptesicus fuscus. Lineage (NCBI taxonomy): Eukaryota > Metazoa > Chordata > Mammalia > Chiroptera > Vespertilionidae > Eptesicus > Eptesicus fuscus. Next base: position 18,085,507 of record NC_072486.1, read on the forward strand.
CTGAAATGTATATAATAACCAGAAACTTTGACATGTGGTGTGTGGGCATGTTCGTATGTGATCTGTTTGGATTCTGCAGCATGACTATATTTATCAATGATTGATAGCACTTTGGAAATTCTATTTTTATGTGTATGCATCAGGAAGAATGTACTTCCCCACCACTCAGTTTTACAACTTTGTGTAGTATATTCTGGGCATGTTCTAAAATAGAGATGGAAGATCACTTGGTGGAAATTTGACATTGGGGAGAGGTAACCAAGGCTAACCGTCACTTGTTCTGATCTCTGTTGGATGGTGTTGATGAGGAGAAAGTGCACTGAAGGGCAGAGTTTAGTCCTGGGTGGGTTTCAGGTAATGAGCTCCCCAGGGTCATTGGACCGTGAGTCATTAACTATTGGAGAGACACTTTGGTGTTGATTTAAGTCCTAGCTGTGATGAACCAGTGTTATTAGTGAGTAAGCAGTGAGTTCTGATTTAGTGGTAAATTTTAGAACTACGTTGATAAAGATTTAAATGCCATGGAATAAGTGAAACTTGATTTGTTTCTGATGTTGGAGAGGATACTGTGTGAAAAAGCTTGTTTTACTACATTACTTGAAATTACCAACCCCTATCATATCTGTTCAATGAATTACCTTAAAATGAAGTTGGAGAAGGGGTAGATCAAGGCAAGATGAGTATATCTAGGGATTAAAATGAAATAAAGCTCATTACATACATATCCAAGTGTGACATACCTGGTCATATTAGATTTAAGGTAAATGTTACTAGCTTAGCTTCCAGGAATTAAAATTCAGTAGTGTGTAAAATGGAGAATTCCTTATTCCTTTCTGCTATGTATTTACTTTTAGGGGTATTTTGCAGCGATATAGTAACTTGGACAGAGGTTTTTCTAAAATACCTATATCTCTATATTGAATAAATAATTAAAGATTCTTTTAATTGTCAAAAAGGAGGTTGGAAGTATTCTATTAGAAAATATTCAAAATCTTATAATTGCTAATGATTAGCTTTGAAGATCTTATTCTGTAAATATTAAGTAGTGTTTCAATAAAGACAAATCAGCTAACTGAAATTGTAATTACAAGGTCGGAGGATTTCTGATATACATGGTCATAATTAGCTTGAATGCAGATGCCTGAGGAGTAATGCCTGTTCGCACCTGCTGTGTGGATGGATGATTAGCATTGTTCAATTTTGCTTTAAAAAGTGAACAGTAGAGGTGGAGTTCATTATTTCCACATTGGATGATTTATATCTATGATGATTTCCATGCATTGACATGTGGAAATACTTTGATAGATTAGCCTGAGAGGCAAGTAATCACTGTGGTGCTGAGCTGGTAAGCTTCCATTCAGGCTTATTAAACTAATTCCCAAGGAGACAGTGTATTTGATCACTTGGGAATCATACTTCATATAACAGGCTCCCCAGGTCGCTGCATCTGGGAGGCAACTAACCATCTTTGTCCATACTTGTGTCATAATTTGATGCTTTGAATTTCAGAAAAGATCATATAACTGAGGATTCATTGCATGTTTATTTCTGAACAAATGTCCCTTACCAGGGAACTAGATATAGAGTACATGTCTATTAGCATTAGCACCTTTCTTCTATACTGTTTATACCAGATAGCTGGAATAGTAGTCAGAGAAAAGAAAGGTCAACAAAGGAGTTATTTTCACTTGTGGCCCTTTTTCTGGGCCTTTTGTTTAGTAAAATCCCGGAAGCTGGTAATTGCCTGTATTTTCTATTGTCTTCATATTGTACTACTTTCTAAATGATATTTTGGATTCCATAGGTAAGGACTTACTAATTCTTGGAATTCACCCATTCTGCCATGGCATCTCAAATATGTATGATTTTTGGTCTCAAGAAGTTAGTTTTTCATAATAAAGAATGAGTCCGTAAATACACATTTTAGAAATTTTCTTTTTAAAAATACTGAAAACATACAGAACACTTTGGACACCTTCAGATCTGTCACTTGGTATGACGAATCAAACTTTAGTAGTCAGTTAGAAACTGGGTCCCTGCCCTCATCTTATTTACTCCTCCCAGACGGGTAACACTACCTTGAACTTTGTTTTCATTGCTCTCTTCCTTTTTTCTTCAGTTTTGTAGCATGTATCCCTAAAGAACATTTGTTATGTTTGTCTGATTTGTGTTTATATTTTATTTTTTGAGGTATAATTGACATATAATTAACATACATTTGTGTGGTATTCTAAATCTTATGTTTGCATATATCTTGACAGCTTTTTTTTTTTTTGCACAATATATTTTGGGAAATGTATGCATGTGAATCTGCAGCTATAGTTCATTCATTCGTGATCACTGATTTATGTATAGCAATAACTATAGAAAAAAACCTTTTCTGTTTCATTGCATCTCAATATTTTGAAAAAGTGGCTATTTTAAATAATGTATTTTATAAGTTTTAGGTATGGATTCTCTCCTTCCCACATCCCTAGGAGCTGTTGTTTGCTTATTTGTTTGCAACTTTGCTGGTCTTTTTTAATGAAGTCTTTTCCCCTACAGGGTGAAGCCTCTGGTGTCACTTCTCAGAGGGGACCGTCTTGGGCATGTGGTCTTAGCAGGGTTCTCTCTGACCGTCTTCCCTGATGTCTCTGTTACACTGACTGCCACTGTTGACATCACACCTAATTGATAAGCTTCATTTATTGCCAACTCTTTGCTCTTTTTTTGGGGGGGGGTGGGGCAGGGACAATGCTCTGGGCATAAATTGCTCTACAGTCTGATCAAGTTCTGGTCCCTTTGCAGGGGTGGTTTTTGAGGCCGGTGTTGGAGGTTTGTTCTTATCCCAGGGAGGCTCTTGTCTCTTTCCCTGGTGTTCTCTGGTTAACTAGCCGGCCTACAGTTTAGCCTTTTGGTCTCCTGTATCTACTGGCCTCCTCTTAATTACTTACCATGACAATCTCATTTCATTTGAGAGTGTCCTTGGGCTTAAACTTCCAAACAGAGTGATGTCCCTTGGGGAAAGCTTCATAGCCCTCTGTTCTTAGAGCCTGTCTCTTGCCTTGTGAACAATCACTGCACCCCTACTTTGGAGATGTGGGTGGGCATGATGACTGTTTCTTTCAGACTGATACCCCTACTTCATGAGCAGGGTGCTGCATGGGGGCATTAGGAGACTCCCAGAATTTCTTTTTGCCTCTTCTGGTATAGAACCTCTGCATTATGTGTGATCTGGGGCAAGAGACATCCAGGCCCCAGTATTCTCTGCCTATCATTTCCGCTACAGATCCTTACCCTATAGGTGGGTGTCTCTAACCTCTTGGCCACTCTTGCCTGTTATTTAGCTTCTATGGGAGACATGGAGCTGAGTGAGATGGGAAATGTTAGCACTCTGCTTCTCCCACTGGGAATTAGGGGGAGAGGGAGCCCCATTTTTTGGCCATGCCTATTCTAAGAGGAACTTAAGCCATACTAAACTGGGTATGGAATGAGAGAAGAAATGGATATGACTTAAGCACCATAGGCTCTCTCTGGTCTCACCAAGATTTAAAAGGTTTTCTTGAATAAAGTTTCCTAATTGGCTGAATGCCCTTAGGACAATTTTCAGTGGCTTTTCCATGTGTTTTTTTTTTAAATACTTTTCACTATTTATAATTTGCTCGGGAGAGAATCTGCGGAGCTTCTCATGTTGACACTTGTATGTCTCATGTTCTCTTTTAAATAAATTTTTATGTCATGGCCTGGCATAAAATTAGCTATAGGTAGTTGCAATGGAAATTTAATTTTTTTCTTAAAAAGCAGTGTATGTATATACATGTGTGCACATGTGTTTCTTTCCTGCTTTGTCTTCTAACCCCTACTGATAGGCTTGACCAGTTGGGCTTGTTCCTTACTTACCTTTCACCTACTTGGACATTACTTCCTCCCTGTTGCCCTTGGATGGTCTCATTTTTATGCCTCGGGTCCAAATTTTTACTTGCGTCACTGGAAATGGTGACACAGTTTGTAAACTGTCTACATGGCTCATACATTAGCTTTGATTTTTAGCCAGTCTCTTGGCTTCTGTAAACTAGTTCATAGACTATCTTTCTTGCTCAGATGTTGGTCTTCAGGCCACATGTGTTGTATTTGTATATTAGCTTCATGTGCTGCAATCCCCATGTAGCAGTTACGTGGGAGATAGGATATTTTGGATATAATATAAGGAGGTTTGGTTGAATTGCCTACCATAGGAACTGTATTTTAAGGCTACTTCTCCAAGACAGCTGTTTGGTAATGACCTCTAAGTCTATATTACAAAGACACTGTATTAAAGCTAAAGGCAAAAATTGTCAGATATGAAGCTCTGTTTTTTTAATAAACTTTAGATACCTGTATTAATGAAACAGAGCTTTTATCAGAGCAATTGATATTAATGGATATTTTGCCTGAGGGAGCATTCCATTAATGCTATGTTTGAAGAGAACTATTTTTCACAGGAATTAGAGCAAAACATAAATTCATTGTTATGTGGGTTGTTGAGTCTCATTTTGGGGATCTTAGGGAATATGTCTGTTTCCTTAATTTTCTAATGTGTGAAGTTAAATCTTTTGAAAGCATACTAATTAGAAATTCATGTATAATTCATTTCAGTTCTTTCATATAGTCTTTCTCTTTCTTCCATCTTTAGGGAATACCCAATTATATCATTGCATCCATTTTTAGTATTTGACTTCAATGGCCTGTATAAAAAGGATTTTAAGCCTATGATGAAGAAATTTTTCTACCTCTTATATATGGAACTGTAATATTATGAGATTGGTTCTTGGTATGATATGATTTATTTATGAACCAAATGAACATTTGTTCAAATATTTTCTTGAGGTAGTTTGTTGAAGGTATGAATAACATCTGCTTTCAAAAATAAGATACAGAGTTTAGAATTTGCCTTGAGGTAGTTTGTTGAAGGTATGAATGACATCTGCTTTTAAAAATAAGATACAGACTTTAGAATTTGACTTCAAAATATTTTCTAGGTGAAACCATGTCTTGCTTGCCTCTGTTTGTTATTTAGGCAGCAGGGGCAATTCGCCCTCTTGTATCCACCGTCATCAGTCCATCTGCCGATGGTTGCTTAGACCACTCACTGGAACGTGCCAGACACAGAGCAAGTGAAATGCCACAGGCTTTTCTATATGATGTGATCTATGCAGCATATCAGCAGGTAAGAATTCTGGCTTTTTGAGAAAGCTTCTGTGTTGCGGGTCCCTAAGACCACCCCTATATTTGGATATTCTCTAGAACTCGTGGGTCTCAGTCTATAGTTGTACTCATGGCTTAAATTGATTACGGTGAAGTAATGAGGACTCACAGCTGGATCCTGTGAGAAAGAGACATAGTCAGATTCTGGAAGAATCCATGTGCAGGATTCCTTATACTCTCTCCCTCCCCTGAAGAGTAGTACAAATACCACTTACCCGCCTTCTTCCCCCCCAGCAAAAAAAAAAAAAAAAAAAAAATGAACATGTATATGATGTTTCTCTCCAAGGAAGCCCATCAGAGACTTGGTGTCCAAGGTATTCATTGGGATTGGTCATGTAGACAATCCTGCCTACCACATAAAAATAAAATCCAGATTCCCAGAGGAAAGCAGGGGTTTAACATAAACCATATTGTTTATGCAAACACTCTGGGCGTAGAGAGCCACCCTTATCAGCTAACGCTTCACCGGGAATATGCCAAGAACCAGTTTCCCCTGTGCTGGCTGCGGGCCCACCTCGTTAACAGGTGCTTCAAAGTTCAGCAATCTCAGGCTTTTTGTGATACATTTCTGCACAGCTGTGTAGGCATTTTGTTAATCACATTTTAAAAGGTAAGTTCTTTGAAAACGTCAAATAATTTATTCACGTTTAGATTATACTAGATTACCTTTGTTTTTCATGTCTTGGAAACATTTTTGTACCTATGTAAATTTTGCTGCCATACAGTTATTGAGTATCAGGTATTATTCTTGTCCAAAACTTCCCAATGAAATATAAGTTAGAGAGACTAGCCCAGTGCTTGGTCGATGTTAGACAATCAGTAAATATGAGATAATAGTAATATGAATATTGACATTTATAATAGAAAAATACCACATATTCTGGATAGAGGGTACTTAATCACATACATACATTAAATTATCATTCGATCTTGACTACCTGTTACTGTTTTAAAATGAGATTATGTAAATTAGAATCCATCTTAATGATATGAATAATCAGCCATGGTTTATGTTGTTTTCTTAAAATAATGAATATGAAGCATAGGAATTTGCCTGTATTTCATCATTAATCCTATAAATGTTATGCTACTATAAATTTCTTTGGCTTTTTTATCCTTTTATCCAAATATTCTATTTTATAGCCTACTAGTAAATCTTGCTGAGCTAGATTAATGAAATAATTTGTTATTAAGATATGATAGCTATATCTTAGACAAAAATTTGAATATTATTTCACAATCCTCACATTAAAGTATCGTTTTTAGCAGTTTTTGCTGGAGAATTAAGCCCTGATGCAGTGAGGCTGGAGCCCCAATAAAAGTTTCCTCCTTTCTAGAACTTGACTGCCTTCTTATCTTGTTACATATTCCTCAGATATTAGGTAAATGTTCACTTTCCTGCCCTCTGAGCCCCTCCTCAATGGAGGTTAGTTCAGTGCCCTGTTTTTTTCTGTCCAGCATGAAAATTATAACTTATTACTTGGGCCATTTATAAAATATCTGATTCTACTATAGGACTCTGAGCCTTGCAATTGTAAGTGTCTGTAAGAAAAAGAGAAGACAAACGATGAGGCAAACAGGATACAGAATCAGACTGGAAAGAGGATAGCAAACACAATAGGGTTGTTACTTTCTTCTGGTGGTTTGTCCTGAGTTCATGTTATTGAATAAATCCTGGGAAACATTTTTTTTCAGTCTGGTAGATTACTGGAAATCTCTTCTGTGTTTGTGCTTTTCTGGTGGGAAAGTTCAAGGTGGGGAATGGAATGTGTGGGAAGAGGCATACAATGGAAACACTTATTCTGTCATGGGCAGGAGGGCCTCTTGGAGTTGCCAAGGGCTTTTTGTTTTATGTTCTAAAACCCCCGATCTCTTTGTTACAGACTTTGGCAAGAAAATCTGCTTTTAAAAAATAAACAGAAATGAACTGAGAGACCTAGTATTTGTCTCTTCTTGATTTTTTTTTTTTTACTGTAGGACTTTGCAACTCAAACTGGGTACTGACTTCTGGAAGGCAGGCAGGAGAGGGCAAGAGCTATAAGGACGTTGAGAAGTTACACAGATGGACACTGAAGACACGCATAAGTGACCATCAGTTTCTAGGCTTTATATGAGGCAAATGCTGACAGACACTAGTACCCAGGCAGTTCTAATTCATCCTCCTCCAAGGATGACAGAGCTCTCAATTACCAAGCAGTTCCATGATCACATGATCTCTATGTGTGCCTAGCAAAGAGATACCATTATTTAGAGCGAATAAATAGTTTCAAAATGAAAAACTTTCCGGTTCACTTGAATGCTAAAGGAAATCCCATGAGGTATGGGTTCATCCAGAATCAGGTGATAAAATAAATTTTGACCACACTTTGTCATTTGGTCTTAAATTTGTGTAGTGTATGCAGTAGCATCTGGATGGTAGCTTAGCGGTTCATGGACAAAACAAAATCGATTTCCTGGGCAGAGCTAAGAACTTCAACTCTTATTTGACACTCGTTTACTTTAGAAAAATTGCAGAATGATGGGCAGAGTATAGTGAGATACTTTGAGGATATACATTATCATGAAGGAATATGAATTTTAAAATTTATATAACTTTACTTATACCTTTTTTGGCAAACTGTGTCTGTTGTGTTAAGCAGATGAATTAATGAAAGTTTTTCCTGTGTATATCTGAACTATGTGCTACTCATCTATGGTAGGTGTCGCTGTGTCAGTTTGGTTAAATTGGGAACTATTTATCTTGGTTAGATTGGCCAAAAGAACCATATGTCTGAAATTTAGAAGGCTGAAGTAAGCAGAATCCATTTCTCTTTTCTTTTTACTGTCACAGAAATGCCTGATGGGTTGCAACCTGTCCTTGCCATCTCGTTGTGTTCCTGAATGCTTGAACCATTGAGTATCACTGGCTCCAGTTCACTACTGGATACTTGGCCGAGACAGTGGCTACTCAGAAATAACTATTCTCATGGCTTTCCCCTCAAGGTCTAATTTTAATGGCTGGATGTGCTTATCTAGCCAGGTTGACTAGTCAAGGATGTCTATTCTGATCCTTCAACTTGCCCTTCCAGTCTTCACCTTCTCCAGCGACATCACTGTGTACAGTGGCCCTGCTCCCCAGACTGATACATCATCTAATTCAACCAGAGAGTCGTGTCCATATTATGTCCAGTAACTTGTACAAGCCACTCTGATTTTTTTTTTTACCATCACTAAATTTTTTTTTACCTTGTTTAGGAAAGAATACATTTTTAGAAGATACACAGGTCTCTTAAAAGGTAATACTTTTACATGGTATTTGGTGCCAAAGTTGTTTGAGTTTTTAATATAGTTTTCTTTTGGGTGTTGTACAAAGTATTGCCGAAAGAACCAGAAGCAAAATTTTGCTGGCAGGGTTTACTTTTGTTGGTCTGCTGCCTAGAATATTGAAAAACTCCAATATAATGACATAAAAGTTATTAACTACTAATATTAAAGCTGGCATGTGTAGGAACCACCTTTCTTGTAGAGAATAATGAGATCTGAAATCATTCTCTGGGATCCAACCCTTCTAACTACGTGCCTTTCAACATGTACTAAACATTATGGACCTTTAACAAATAAAAATTTAATCATTTCCCTACACGAGATTTCAAAGTTTGTCATTATTTTATGGCCATTATTATTTGCAGGCATTGATATCCTGAGCAAGAGTTTGTTATTTTAGAATATGATCTAGAGATGGAATTTAGCATTATCTGGTCAGTTAAAGAGATATTTTCATATGCTTTTGAATAAACTAATTTTTTTTCTAAAATTTTTTAGGACTAGTGGGAATCAATTTTTTCACAGAGAGTATTTTGGACAAAGACTTATTGTTAGTGTTAGTGAAATTTATATGCGCCAAGGTGGACATGCACTTCATAAACCTCACAGTAGGTAGTCTGAAACATAAAATAGAGGTACTAGTTCCCTGCTTACAGCACAGCAGGTCCTCAAATAACATCATTTTGTTACAGCATTGATGAGATGCTGTGGAACTTAACTCTTGTTTATATCAATTAGCCTATGGCAATGATTTTCAACTGGTATGCTGCAAGAATTTTTAAAACATGCAATTTATTTAGGGGCACTGACCTCTTTTCCCTTATATTGTAAATAAATAAAAAATGACAACAGCCTACACAACAACAGCCATCCTGTGTGAATGAATCAAAATTATACCTATTTTTTTTTTGGTCAGATTGAAAAAAAATATATGTTTTGGTATGCCACAGAATTTTTAAAAAATATATTTTATTGATTTTTTACAGAGAGGAAGGGAGAGGAATAGAGAGAAACATCAATGAGAGAGAAACATCTATCAGCTGCCTCCTGTACACTCCCCCTGGGGATGTGCCCGCAACCAAGGTACATGCCCTTGACCAGAATCAAACCTGGGACCCTTCAGTCCGCAGGCTGACGCTCTATCCACTGAGCCAAACCGATTAGGGCTGCCACAGAATTTTAATAATTCATTTATGTGTGCCATGAGATGAAAAAGGCTGAAAATATCTGGCCTCTGATGAAATTGGTTTCATTATATGTTGTTTTGCAGCAGTTCCAAGAACTATGATGACATTAAGTGAGGACTTACTGTATTGGCTCCTAGTAATGACAGAATAGCTTGAACAGTCAACTTTCCAGTTATAAAAGTTATAGACCGATACCTCTCTTCTCTATTGAGTGAGACAGAGACAGGTATACAGACAGAGATATGAGATGTATATATTTGCATTTGTATGATGGCAGTAAAGAGTGACCAAAAATAGGAAAAAAAATCAGAAGGGATTCAGCTGTTGAAGGAAGGGAGTCACACTGGGTGAGGCCCACATTTACACGGTGTGGTAGTCAGCTGTAAATCCACTCTTCACTATGCCTTGCTGCAGCCAGTGGACATCTTTCCTTTGCCAGGAGGTTTTAAGCTTCATCAGTGGAGGATGCTCCAGGGACACTGCCGGCAGAAGGGGCTTTCCTCCTGGTTTTATTCCTGCTGCCACGGCTGCCACGGGCATGTAACTGTGGCACTAAGTGCCCTTCACTCTTTAGCAGGCGTGTGATGCCAGTTCTGGCCTGCCATGCTCTGCCTGCCGGCTTCTGCCTGCTGACATGGTGGAGTTTTTCCCGTTTGCCGGTCCTGGACTACGGCTCCAAGCCTGCCAGCCTTGGTTTCTTGGCATTCCGGTGACAGGCTGCCAGCTTGTCAGTCCCTCTCTGCAGCCCTCTGTTCATCAGCCTCAGGCTTCTGGCCATCAGAGGGAGGCTCCCGGCTTGCCAGTCCTCCCGCTTTTTGGCTACCGCACCAGCCTTGGCCTGCCGACTATGCACCATCTCTGGCACTGGCCAAGTAGTTTCAAAACTTCCCCACCATCCAGGGGGCCACAGCCAAATCTTCAATGAGGTTCCAAGCTCAGCCTTGGAGAGAGTTCCCCCCACCCCCCTGCCCTATTTCCCAAGTTTGTTTCTTCCTTGGGTATTCTCCCTCAGATTTACTGCATATTTTAGAATTTTGTTTTATTCTTTCTTAGTAGTTAAACTTTAGTACTAAGTTAATCATGCTGTAAATTAAATCTTTCTTGTTCAAATTATTGTATAGTTTATGACTCCTGGCTGAATGCTGAATGATACATTTGGTCCTCCCTCCTCTGCCTTCCCCCTCTTCCCCTCTGTCTCTTCTTAGTGCCTATAGCGGCAAGGCAGACAGCTATTATTATTATTGTTGTTATTATTATCATCCTGAGAATCCAAAGGATGGAATGTAGGCCTGCGAGGGAAGTTTGGAATTGAGGGACATATTGCAGAATGTAAGAAGCCCAGAGACAGGCAGGGATTATGTGCTGACTACTGAACTGCGCTCATATGGGGCAATATTCCAAAGGGAAAAACATGAACTGGAAGCCTGAATGAGATGAGCAGAGACTTCAGCAGCTGCTCGCCCCAGCTTACGGAATTAAAACACATTAGCCATATCACATTTTTATTCAATAATATATATATATTCTCACTTTAAAATTTATATGTAGCAATTAAATATTAGCCATATCACATTTTAATTTAATTATATATTTTTTTCTTACTTTAAAATTCATATGTAGCAATTATATAGTAGAATGTATTATAAGTTAAGAGAGATGCATCCTTATTACTTGAGTCAGAGCTACTTGCTCTTTGCTTTGACTGCAGTTCTCATTTGGGTGTCTGTTGTGTCTAAGCTTCCACTCTGAATGGGCATTTGCTGTGGGAGTTGGGAGTTTGTATAGAGTGGGGATTGATTGGGGAGGAGCACACCTGTTTGCTTGTTTTTTGTGTTTTTTTTTTTTTTAAAGACTGTTAGGTCACTTGAAACTGTGAATTAAAATCTTCTCTTCAGCCTTATCCTAGGATTCACTTCCTTTGTTAAATTAACATGGAATTTTCAATTCATGCAGTAGGCTTAAGGCACTAAAATTAATATAAGGAGTGGGTCAGAAAGAGACTATTGGACAAGTTGTTTGTGTAGAAGGTGTGATAATTTTTCAACTATACTTTTGGTCAGTAAAAGGACTTGAGGTAATGTTCTAACTCGTAGTTAAAGCAGATACAATTTTAATTGCTTGCACTGAACTTAGGTTAAATTCTTTGCAATCTATAAACGTGTCAAAAACAAATAAAACTGATCTTGTGAAATCATTGTTTTTTCTTTTCATTTTCCTTAGTCTGTGAATACATCTCTAATATTGCTGTCATTTCCTTGTGTTGCATTTGCTAGTATGGTTTCCTCCAGCCTTAGTCATCTAGTGCTTAGAGTGTTGTCTGGCAAAGTTTTCATAATTATTTGCTTAGTAAATGGATATATGTTCCCCAGTTTTTCTGATCATGATCATTCTTTTTCAGGTTTCTCTCATAAATTTTGGGCATATATTTATAATTTCCTTTGACTACTTTTACTAGATGTCATACAGGTAACTTCAATCTAACTGGTATCATGAACCTATCCAATAGACCTGCTCTTTTTTCTACATCTTCCAACCTGGGTAATAACATCACCAATCCTGTGGCTGCTGAACTAACTTCTGGTTCTGGGCCCTCCCTTCTCTATATTTCCTCGATTTATTTCAGATCCTTGTGATCTTTTGAGGTTATGATAAGAGCTTTATAACCATTGTCTGTGCATGAATTTAAAGCTGCCTTTTCTCTGGGGTTGGATAGCACTATAGAATTCAGTTTTTACCTTAGTAGTTTCCGTTGGGACAAGATTATGTCTATTCAGTGTGTTTCTGGGCGGTATCTTAATTTCCTTTTAATTTTATTGCTAACTTTTCTCCAGTTTTTTTTTTTTTCTCCAAAGGAGATACACGAGAGACAAGATAAAATATTCCAGTCAGATTCTGAGTTTTTAATTGTGCTTGAGAATATTTGATTGTGAAAGTCAATAAAAATGGTTAAAAATCATAGTTTTAGAATTACTGGTGAAATTTGTTCTCCCATGTTACTTCCCCTAATTATCTGGGTGCAGAAAAAGAAATAGCATCTTCTAGATAATGTTTAGTAAGGCTAGATATGGATGGTGCTTGCCTCTAAGTTTATAATAGATTTTGCTTGGGTAAGGCTGGCAAAATGTGAAAAACTGACAGGTTTGTTTTTCCACCTGATAGGTGTTTAAAAGCCTCTTGTGAATGTAACTCCATGGAAACTTATTTAAAAATTTATACCCAAAGGAATCTTGTCCTTCGCCAGATCGTTTGAACATTGTTTCCTGAAGAGTGAGGGCTGAATCTATTATTATCAGTCTCATATGGACTTACTTATTTACTCATAAAGTGATCCTATGTATTGTGAGAACAAAGCTTCTTGGATAACTGTCTCTCCTGCCATTCAAGAATACATTGCATAATTCAAACAATGTAAATGTATGCAAAATGCTTCAAGTTTGATTTTCAGGTGATAAATTGAATGCAGGTGTTCATTGTTTATCTAATTGTAAGATAGCCTATTTTGTTTCTACTTGAGACATTCTGAGCTTAGGTCTGTGACTGCAGAGTGAGAAACCTGTGCATGCATGCCTTTGATTTAGTTTTTCTCTAATGTATACTGCATATTGTTCTTTGTTGGGCAAACTTCCCAGGCTGCCTTGCAGAAATAATACTGTGAATGATGTTAAAGCTGGAAGGATAGATATGTAATCGGATTATTTGTAGCCATGACCATTACATAATTACCATAAAACAATGGTTCCTAACTTTATTGTGTGTGTTATAAAAGCTCTGAAACTTGTGAAATATCTTCCAAGAAAAATAACCACATTATACAAAAAATATTTTTTTTCAGAGGTTTTTACAGTCCCTATGAGCCCTATTCATTTACCTCATGTTAACAACCATGCTACATTCTCCTACACTGCTTATGGGAACATAAATTGAAACCACCTTTATGGAAGACAACTTGGAATTATTTATCTAATTAGAATGCACATACTCCTGTTTCTGGGTAAAGATAACCAACTGAATGTGTATCTACTTTTTCTAACTACTCAAACCTTATTAAAGCTACTACTAGAAAGGGATTAAAAAATGACATGGACCCACAAGGACAAGGAGAAGAAGAAAAAGGACAATGGGAAACAAATACCTGGGAAGCAGGCAAGTGAGTAGTAATCAATGCAGTAGATCTGGAAGGTTGGATTATTTAAAAATAAATTGTAGGGATGGCTAAAAATTGAAATTGCCTACAGTAGAATTCCCAACAAGTTCAGGACCTTGCAGCACAAGCTACCTCTAGAACTCAGTGGAAGGGGACAAAATAAGGTGGGTTTGCTGAACACTATTTAGAAGCAGTCTGATCTTTAAATAACCTTCTCTACTTTATGACCACACCGTTCTACCTACAGAGGCAGGTGGGGGTGAAGCACCCCCAATGTGAGGGGAGCATATTGGGTGCAGTCAAGAGAATGAATGTCTTGACCAAACAGTGACTAACAGACTCTGTGCCTGATGAGTGGGGAGGCCTGTGGCCTCTTCTCTACTCAGCAGCCAGTATCCTAAAGGCTTGCCTTTCCCTTCCAGCTAGAAATTGGAAGTTTAGTTTGGGGAATCTGTTCAGTCTAAGAAGAAAGCCCTAAAAATACCATCCTTAGAGGTTCCCCAGTGAACTTCTCAACCACATCACCCTACAGTAAAGCTCACTCTTCTGTACTCATCGTGTTATAGCTTTTTAATCTTCTGCTCTTAAATATAAGCTGACAAGTATTATTATCATACCATCTAAAGAATGCACTTACTGTGGAAGACAGAGACCAAAACAAACAGAAAAGAGTAATATGGAGGAAGCAGGGGAAGGAAAACTTTAAAAAAGTTAGCTCTGGCTTGTGTGCCCAAATGGTTAGAGCACCCACCTGGCCCTGTGCACGAAAGGGTTGTGGATTTGATTTCTGGTCCAGGGTACCCACCTGGCTTGCAGGTCCGATCTGGCACTGGTTGTGGCGCATGTGGGAGACAATCAATCAGTGTGTCTCTCTCACATTGATGTTTCTCTCTCTCCTCCCTCACCCCTCCACTCGCTTTAAAAATCAATGGAAAGAAATATTCTCGGGTGAGGATTAACAACAAAAAGTATCATTTCAGAGAGAAAAGTTATTTGAAACATAAAACAAGATAAAAATGCTAGAAAAATAAAGATTTAGAGAAAAAGAAAATCTTAGGGTTAAAAATAAATCTGAGGAACCTTCCCCCAAAGGGCAAAAAATACATAGGAAAGGAAATAAAATTGAAGTCCAGACAAAAGAGCCAATACTCTATAACAAAAGTTTCCAAAAAGAAAAAAATGGAGGGAAAGAAGTATCAAAGAAATAATGTACCAAAAAGAGTTTTAAAAAACTTACCCTCTTATGCTCCCTTTCTGTGAAAGCTACTAGATGATTTGTTCCAAAAAAGTTAGGGAGTCAAATCAAGAAAAGTTATATGGGATACAGGAGATAGGAGATCCATGACAGGGGAGAGATGGAGAGTATCCTCTGGATGATGATATAGGGAGTTTTTTTGGATGATATCTTTGTGGCTGGCAGAGAAATAACTAGTCCATGTTGAAAAAGGTTAGAAGATGATGGCCAATTCTGAAAATCAAGAGGCAGCATCACAAGTATATTATGATGTGCTATGGTGTGACAGGCAAAGTATTTGATCCAATTCTTCATTCTCTGCCACAGTGTTCTACTTTTGTACCCTTGCCATGGCTTCCTGGCGAGTGAAATGTATTTTCTTCCTCCTCGATTCTGAGTTTGGCCTCCTACTTGCTTTGGTATTTTAATAGAAGTGATATAGGCAAAGGCTTAAATGTGCTTGTGTTTTGAGCTTGTCCCCTTGTGTTCTTACTCTTGCCATAAGGAAGGCTTATTCTGGGTGGCTGCAGCTCTCTAGTTTGGCCTACAGAGTGCAGTCCCTAGATCAGAACTGCCACAGCTAGCCCACGGCCCTGCAGCTTGGAAGCGGAGTCATCTCAGCCAGCACACAGTTGTATGAGTGAGAAAAGTTTATTGTTGTATGCCACTGTGATTGTATGCATGTTTAAGGAAAAATGATTGTCTCTGGGAAGACAAAGTAGGGTGAAGGGAGTAGGGCAAACTTTTTCTTAATTAATCGTGTTTGTATATTTGCTTTTGAAACTGTACATTTATAACTGATAAAATATGAACTAAAATTTATAAAATAAGAAAACAGGTTACATTATTGATTGGTAGATAGAGTTTATAAAGGAGACCTAGTGGTCGGACAAGAGATCAGGCAGTTGGGGTGTTTGTAATAAAATTTTTCATGTCTTCAACTGCAGTCTCCTGATTGATAAGGACAGTATAAGAAAAGGGAGGGTTTCTAGCCAAGATTAAATGGAAGTTTTACAGGATTGAATGCCTCCATGTGATAACTTTGAGGTCAACTTTAATGCAAGGGGAGAGTAAGAGGATGAAGCCACTGGTCAGAGACCGAGTTATAGAAATAAAAAATCTCAGAGGAGCCACAGATAGAGCTGAAACCAAGTTTCCAGGTTTTATTACAGATATTAGTTGTTCAAGTGAAGGTAAAAGTCAAGGAAGCTGCTAGAGTACATTTGAAACTTTGTGCACGTGGACCTTGAATTCAGCCAGTATAATGTCAATAGTTGGGCAGTGTAATCAAAGAGATGGAAATTTCAAGAAGAAATAAAAAAGAACTGTTAGAACTACTAACAGAAATGAAGATTACATTTAAGTTTATTTGTATTCTGGACACAGCTGAGGAAAGAATCTGTACGCTTGAGGATGTCTCAGTAGAAATTTTCAAAACTAAAAGGCAAAGAGAAAAAAAAAAAGCCTGGAAAAGAAAAACCCAGGAAAAAATACCCAAGAACTGTGGAGCAACTACAAAAAGTATAACATGCACATAATGGGACGGAGAAGAAAAAGAGAAAAGTAGACCATATTTGAAGCAATAATGACTGAGAATTTTCCCAAATTAATGTCAGACTCCAAATCCACTGATCCAGGAACCACAGAGAACACCAAGCAGGATAAGTGCCAGATAAACTATATGTAGCTATATTATATTTAAACTGTAATCCCTAGCTAATGAATAAGACAAGAAAAGGAAATAAGCATTCTGTTTGGGAAGGATATAAACATTCTTTGCAGATGACATAATTGTCTATGTAGAGAATCTGGAATAAGGGACAAAAAACTTCTGGAACTAGTAAGTGATTGTAGAAATGTTGCAGGATTCAAGTTTGTATGCAATACTACATTGCTTTCCTATAGACTAGCAATGAATAGGTGGCATTAAAAAAACATACAACACCATTTACATTAGCACCCCAAAAATTATATACTTAGTTATAAATCTAACAAAATGTATATAAAAGCTTTATGAAGAAAACTACAAATCTCTGATGAGCAAAATCAAAGAAGACTATATAAATGGAGAGATATTCTATGTTCATGGATAGGAAGACTGAATAATATCAAGATGTCAATTCTTACAGCTTTAGGTAAACTAATTCAAAAGTTTATATGGAGAGATAGAAGAACCAGAACAGCCAATGCAATACTGGATGAGGAAAACACAGTTGGAACCCTGAGACTACTCCACTTGAAGACTTACTATAAAGCCATACCAATCAAGACTGTGGTATTAGTGAAAGAATAGATATCAATTAATGGAACATAAGAGGGAACTGAGAAATAGACCAGCACAAGTAGTTAACTGATTTTTGTCAAAGGAGCAAAAGCAATACAACAGTGCAGAGATCATTTTTTTAATAAATGGTGTTGAAACACTGGACATCCACATGCAAAAAAAGAATTTAGACACAGACTTTACACCCTTCACAAAAATTAACTCAAAATGTAACTTAAATGTAAAACATAAAACTCTTAGAAGATAACACAGTAGAAAACCTAGATGACCATTGGTAGGGCAATATTTTGTTTTAGATATAACACCAAAGGCACGATTTATGGAAGGATTGATAAGCTAAACTTCATTAAAACTAAAACCTGCTCTGCAAAATAATCTTTTAAAAGAATGAGAATAAGAAACACAAATTAGAAGAATATGTTTCCAAAAGACATTTGTGATTAAGGACTATTATCCAAAATATACAAAGAACTCAAAAATAAGAAAATGAACAGCTCAATTTTAATAAAATGATAAAAGACCTGAGCAGACACCATACCAAAGGAGATATACAGATGGCAAATAAACATTTGAAAAGATGCTCCACATCATATATCATCAGGGAAATACAACTTATAACAAAAATGAGCTATCACTACACTTCTATTAGAATGGCCAAAATCTAGAACGTCAACACTTAATGTTGGTGAGGATGTGCAGTAACAAGAACTCTCATTCATGCTGGTGGAAAAGCAAGATGGTACATCTACTTGGGAATAAAATTGGACAATTTTTTTACAAAAGTAAACATACTTTTAGTATATGGTCCAGCAGTTGCCCTCCTTCGTATTTGCTCTCAAATAAGTTTAAAAGACTATAACAAACTTCACACATGAATGCTCATACTAGTGTTTTCATTATTTCTAAAACTTGGAAGCAACCAAAATGTCCCTCAGTATATGAATGCATACATGAGCTGTGGTACATTCAAACAATGGGATATTATCTAGTGCTAAAAAATGATCTATCAAGACACAAAAGACATTCAGGAAACCATAGTTGCATTATATTAAGTCAAAGAAGCCACTCTGAACAGGCTATTGTCTGATTTGAAGTATATTACTTCTGGAAGAGGTAAAACTAGGAAAATGGAAAAAGTTCAATGAGGGTTGGGTGCAGGGTGGAGGAGGTGCACAGAGGATTTATATTATTTTACTAGAGGCCTAGTGCATGGATTCGTGCACTGATGGAGTCCCTTGGCCTAGCCTGCACTCTCTTGCAATACAGGACCCCTCAGGGGATGTCGAAGGCCTGGTGCATGGATTTGGCCCGATCCCCACAGGCCAGGCAAAGGGACCCCACTGGTGCACGAATCCGCGCACCGGGCCTCTAGTATGCGTGTAAGATCTTTGGTTAATCTCTTCCCGCCCTTCCCTGTCCCCCTTTCCCTCTGAGATTTGTCAGTCTGTTCCATGTTTCCATGCCTGTGCGTTGAGTATCTCCCCCCTGGTGAGGATGTGCAGTAACATCCATAATAGCTACCGGTTGAACGGTCGAACGGTTGCTTAGGCTTTTATATAGAGAGATTATTATACATTTGTATCAAACTATATGATATGAAACACTAAGAGTGAACTCTAATGTAAACTCTGGGCTTTGGGTGATAATGATTTAGTGGTGTAGGTTCATTGATTTTAATTAATGTACCACTCTGGTGTAGGGTTTTTATAGTGGGGGAGGCTGTGAATATGTGTCAGTCGGGGGTATATTGGAAATATCTGTACCTTCGGCCCCATTATGCTATGAATCTAAAACTGCTCCCCAAAGTCTATTAAAAAGCTCAGAAATGAGCCCACAGAAATTTAAATTCTGTTGAGACCTCCAATATTTGTAAAACTCCATATTCTGTCCTCAAAAATGATATATAGCTTTTCTGGGAGTATAGTTTTACGTTGACAATCATTACCTTCGAAATTATGAATAAACTATTCCATTGTTTTTCTGATTTTTATTGTTGCTATTAAGAAGTCTCAACTAAGTTGGATTTCTGCTTCTTTATAAGACCTTTTGTTGTAGCTGCTAATTGTGCTTTCATCTATTAGCTTCTTTATTTCATAAGGATTTTTAATTTGGAGACTCATGTTCTTCATTACTGCAGTTTAAAAAATTTATTAGGTCGTTTCCTTGTCCTACCCTTTTCTGTTCTTTCCTTCTGTTTTCTTTCTTTCTTTCTTTCTTTCTTTCTTTCTTTCTTTCTTTCTTTCTTTCAAAAGACATATTGGACTTTGTGGTTATCATCAATTATTCTTTTCTCCCCTGTTTTTCAGTTTTCCACCCATTTAAATATTATCCTGTCTTGTTTTATGAGTATATATACTTTTTCATTCTGGGCTTATTTTTTTTAACTGCATAATTTCTAGTTCCTCCAAAAGTTTTTACTTTTTGCCTTTTTAACTTTTATGTTGGAGTTTTTCCTTGGGTTTCAGTTAAATCAGGGCTTTCTGCTCATGTTTGCATGCTAGAGATCGGTTGGTGGGTTTGAGGATGAAACTTGTTGACTGTGACCTTTACTGTAACGTGACTGGGATGGGCTGTGAATTTGGGGACCTCTGAAAACAGTGTCCTCAGGACTTCTGTCTGAGGAGAACATTGTTCCCCACTAACTTGGGCTCCAAGTTTAGGGAGGCATGGAGTTCTCAGCATCTGCGTGTGTGTGTGTGTGTGTGTGTGTGTGTGTGTGTGTGTGTGTTTCATGTGATAAGTGATATCACTATGACTCCCATGCTGGATAATAAACGTTGACATTTTGTGTAATTACACATTCATTATCTTTCTTGGTTAAATACCATTTTGCTGGGTATTTTCTATTAGTTCCATCTGTTCTTTTTCTGTCTGCCTTTCTATTATTATCTTATTTTTTATAATTTCATGTTATCACTATTGATTTCTTACTCATAACTTAAAAATGTCTGTTTAGTGATTATCTGTGGCCTCATTTCTGGGTTCAAGAAAAAGTTGTGCTTGTATAGTTTACCTGCTGTTTCTTTTCTTCAGAAATGAGCATCATTTTTTCCAACTTCCCATATCCTAGGGAAAAGTGGAAGTCATTGTCAGTGTTCTTATGACACAGAAGTTCAAATGCAACTTGTCATGAAGCATGCATTGTTTGAACTCATTGTGAAAGCAAGGTTTTAATGCCAAAAATTACTAAAAACTCCGTGAATAGTTGTAATATCATTCCATCCAATGAATGGAAAGTTTAGTCTTTCTGTCAAAATACTTAGCCTCTATTTCTGATATATATTTATACCTGACCCATAATTTTTCATGATTCCCAGTGACCCTGGTGACTGGAATCCTAGAGACTTTATGCAATTTATAGGCTGTTGGCATCTTGTCTAGTACATCACATGGCTGGCCGGGCACAGCATCAAGTAATACTCTTACCCCACCAGCTGGGATGGCAGGAGTCGCTGTTGCTATGGGCTCCTCTCAGTATTCACTTTGTGAGCACGTTGAGGGCTGTCCCCAGGTGTGCTCAGTATCCGGCCTCTGGGAAGAGCCAGGAGAAGCATCATTGCTTGTCATCTTTGGGATTTAACCACAGGTTAGAGAGAATACTGTTCACTGTAGTGTACATACATCTCCCTCACATACTAATAGATGAGATTGTGCAGATGCTGGAAGTACAAAATAGAGGTTTTCCTCTGCTAGGCCTTCCCTGAAGCCCCCACATAGCATTAAGTATTTTATCTCCTGACCTACTTCTAGATTCTCTTCTAGGGCTATACCTGTCACATTTGGTAGCAAAATGTTAGTTATAAACCAGTCTCCCCTTCTAGACTTTAGTCCTTGAGGACACAATAAATGTCTCCTTTATATTTATATGGTGTCACTTAATATAAAGCATATAATAGGCACTCAGTATTATTCAGCTGAATTATATTATGTTGGTCATTTTAATGATTCCACTTAATATGCTTTAAAATGTTGTTGTTTATATTTTCCTAAATGTATAAAAGACCTTTGTAAAACTGTGTCCAGTTTTGGAATAAAAATATAACTCATTTTAAAAGGATGTATTGATATTTAAACTATTAAGGTGAATGAGAGACCTATGACCTACAACTATAAATTGATATACATATAAGGTAGGGGATTTGGAGTTTTATGAATACATATATTTGTTAAATCAAATTATGATATGGAAATCCTCAGGCATTTTAGAAACATGTTTGGAAAGGTAGCTTATGAACAAAATAAATTAAATATTCTGACACCTGAAATGACTGAGGAAGTTTGAGACTTACCATTGCAACATTCCTATTTTCTACTGGCTGTTAGGGCATAGGGAAAATTATTCTATAACTTGAATAATCAGTAGTTAACCAAAGAGCTTGGAAATTCTCTAGGCTCTTCCTTTCCTCTATGTAATTGATTATACAATGATTGATTAAGTTTTCCTTAAAATTTTATTTTAACTTGTTAACTCTGTTTCCCCCTTCCAAGTGTAGTGACTATGACCTGGAATTTGGAACTGAGTGTTTGCAACTGGCTCTAAAATACTGTCACGTCAAAGCCAAACTTGTGGAAGGATCACCTGATCTCTGGAAGGTAATGGAATTGGTACTTTGTTCTGGGAATTGTCTGCGCTTATGTCATTCCTGAAGACACATGTTGCAAGTACAAACACCTTACAGGTGCTTTAGAAAATGGGGAAATAGTATAAAAAGACTTGGTTTCATGCTGAAACACTATTTCTGGAAGAAAAGGTGTGTGTGTGCGTGCATACATTAAGGTATTTAAAAGAGTTTCACTGGGTTTTTTGAGCCATCAAAGTATGGTATCGCTTCTATTATTTGGTTTTAAGAAAATTTACTTTGACACAATTTATTTTTAAAAATCTAGTTAGCCAGTAAGACTGCTTTATCCACATATTTTTTTTCTTGTTCTCTCTGTGTGTCCTTTTACTCTATTGCCATACACTCAACTGGATTTGAGGATGGAACTCTGCTTTCCACAATAGTCCTGGGGTGGGAGTGCCAGTTTTTTTGGAATAATGATGTGCTTTAATAGGATCTTGAATTCTAAAGGGGTATGTAATGCAATGGATTGGGCAAAAAGTATTTCATATGACAGTGTGAGGCCTTTTATAGATATCACATTTCTTCTCTTAAGTGAGGTGACATTACTTAGAGTATAAATATTGTAGTTGTTTCTGGTTCCCTGTTTCCTTCTTCTGCCTCCTGTCATTCATTATCTTCCATCATTATATCTCTCTATATAAAACCCCAATATGCAAATAGACCGAGCAGCAGAACAACTGAACAACCAGTCACTATGACGTGCGCTGACCACCAGGGGGCGCACGCGGAACATGGCAGGCGTTGGCTGAGGTGGGATAGTGGAGCAGGTGACTGGGGGCACCAGACCAAGGCGGAGTGCCAGTCACTGTCATCAGGGCGAGCCTCTGGTGATTACTGAAAATTCTTTGCTCCCCCGTGCTGCGGTCCCACCTGGTGCTCACACCTGCTGCCAGTGCCGGCCCTGCTTGCACCTGCTGGCCCCAATCGCCCCTGAGGGCTTCTCCACCTCCCCCTGCTCCTGAGAGGCAATCGGGGCAGCAGCCACTCGCACCTGCTGATGGCACTGGGCTCCACTCTCACCCGCTGCTGGCGCCAGCCCCAATCGCTCCATGCCATCAGCAGGTGCGAGTGGGGCCAGTGCTGTAGGCACATGGGAGTGGTGGGAGCGGGAGCAGGAGTGGAGCTGCCGGCAGACGGGACCAGGGGCCACGGTGGGAGGGGCCAGGTGGAGGCATGGAGGATGGGCCAAGACCAGCCCTTGTGTCCACTGCAGCCTCACAGTTCCTTTCAAGGTGCACGAATTTGTGCACTGGGCCCCTAGTTTTTTTTTTATAAGTTCCCAGCTGTTTATTTAGCCCTATTTAGCCTCTATTAATGACATTGTATGAGATGTCTTTAGTATAGGCTTCTAATTTAATTAATTTTATGGTGTTACCATTTTGTATGAATAAAGATTATTTCAGTTGCTTTTAAACCAAAACAATGGAATCTACACTTTGATATTAGTGCTCTAATTCTATAATAATTCCAATGTTTCTACCATTGGCTAAAACTCAGATTTGAGAAAAGATTTAGTATAATTACGCTAAAATTAGTACTGGACTCGGGTGGCTGTGCCCAGTACCTGGAGCATGATTCAGAAATCTGACACAGTGACAAACACATCTCAGGAGGCATGGCACTACCAGAAAACAGCAGAGCCAGGACACCTTCCCCTGTCTCTCTGAAGTCAGGCTGTTCACCCTCTCAGTGGTGTGAGGAATGACTAGGACTGTTACTCTATACCAGAAATCCCAGGAGGGTTGTTATTTCTGTATTTTACATACATTTTTTTTTGGTAGAAATAAATGTAAAAGGTAAAATTCAGAGTTGATGTCAACTTTCTTGCAGCAGGTACCCTGGAGCATGGAGGAAACATCAGTTTTTTTCAAATCACCCTGCAGAGTAGAGGCCATCCCCATAAATGAGCCACCCCCTCCCCAAAGAGTGACCAACCACAGAAGAGACCAGGACTGACTCCAGAAACAGGTGTTAGCGCTCATGCTTTCTGAGTGCTGGTGCCTTGTCAGGCTCAGTGAACCCCTACTGGCCTCAGTGGAATTCCGTCTCACCTACAGGACTTCCATCTCTTTAATGTATAGGTGTGTCGTGTTTTTGTCTGAATATAGTTAAATATTTGATCAAATACTACACTGTACAGATCTAATTGAACAGACTTCCTGTTTCTAAATGTAAAACCATCCTCAAGGCTTGAAAGATTTATAGGAGATTTATAACCAGCTATTTAAGAAATTCAGCTGTGTCCCGTTGTCTGAAAAGGCTCCTTTAGGAGGAGTTTCTGAAGTGTATGAGTCATCACAGTATTACTGGAATGGCTGACTTTGGAGGATTCCTTTTGATGTGAACTTATTTTTAAAGAGCCAAGTAGCATCCTTGTTAAGAACTAAAGAAACAAAAGTCTCACTCTTTGCCTTTTTTTAAATCTGAAAAATACACTGTGGTGGCATAATTTATTTTTTGGAGGTTTTCATCTAGTTATTCAGTCTAGAGGAAAGAATATTTTCAACATAGATGTAATTGATGAAATAGAAATAAATATAATAAATATCCCCCAGTCTACATTTGTATCTGGTAAACATTCTATATCTTTAAATTTTAAGATTTTCTGGATTCTAATTATTGGAGTTAAATATTCATTTTCTCATGCAGTGAAAGGTGGGATAACATTAAGTGTAGTATAACTTAACTCATGTAAGGTGATAGCCAACGGGACTTGGCCCTGAAAAGTCTCATTTACGATATTGAGTGTTAATGCAGATGGAAGAACACAAAGTAGGTGTGACAGTGTTTGTATTTTTGGTGCTCACCTGGAAGTAGCTGAGAGAGCCCTGGCCTAGTATTTGAAAGAAAACTATCTCTGTGGCTCTCAGTTTTAAGTTTTTTTTCCATTGAAAAAAATATACATATATGTATATATACACATGTATACATATATGTACATATATATATATACACACATGTGTATATATGTAAGTATATTTCATATATATATTTTATCTAAACACTTTACCTAGATGAAATATTGCACAGAAGCACAGTCGAACTACACAGACAGAACTTGAGCTTCACTAGGTGAGTGGCAGGTGTGGGGCTCAGAGTCTCAGCTACACAGAGCCCCTCCCCTGGAGTGCAGGTGGCCCCTGAGGCTCTAAAGCCCCAGTGTGAAAACAAGTAAATCAGAGGACCAAGGCTCCCTCCCATCATTACAAGGTTCATTTTTAAAAAAAATAACTGTCATAATGTGTCATGTAAAGACAAAGAAAAACTATAGATCATGCTGACAGAAGAAAATCAACTTCAAAACTGATCATTAAACTGTTTTTGAAATTAAAAATAAGGAAAGGGCAACCTATATTACTATAAGAGTCTGACAGAAAAGGAGTAAGTCATTAATTCAGAATTACATTTCCCAGTACTTTTCCCTTTGATATATATTAGAAAAAAGGGCTGTTTTAGACTCAGTACTTAACAAGTTTAACAGAAATATTTTGTTATTTATTTTCATTACATCAGTGTTTGAGAAGTATAGCTGAGGTATTCAATATGGCTTTATGTTGAAGATATTAATAAAATACAAACCCTTTAATCAGCACACGGTTGGTATCCACAGCCTATAGGAAAAAAGTAGACAAAAAAAGGAAATTTAGGACTCTTTCTTGTTTGCACAATTAATCTCTATATATAAAAGCCTAAGTGACCAAATGACTGGTCGACCAGTCACTATGATGCACACTGACCACCAGGGGACAGACACTCAATGCACAGGATCGGGTTCCCTCCTGTCTGGATTGGGCCTGTGGGGTTCAGACTCCCTCCTGTCTGGATTGGGCCTGCAGGGATTGGGCCAAAACTGGCTCTCCAATATCCCCTGAGGGGTCCCGGATTGCGAGAGGATGCAGGCCAGGCCGAGGGACACCACTGGTGCACGAAATTCGTGCACCGGGGGTGTGTGTCCCTCAGCCTGGCCTGCACCCTCTCCAATCTGGGACATCCCTCTTGCAATCCAGGACCACTGGCTCCTAACCGCTCACCTGCCTGCCGGCCTGCTCGCCCCAAACTGCCCCCTCGCTGGCCTTCTTGCCCCCCACTGCTCCCCTTTGCCAGCCTGCTTGCCCCCAACTGTCCTCCCCTCCTGGCCTGATTGCCCCTAACCACTCTGCCTTGGCCCTGCCACCATGGCTTTGTCTGGAAGGACATCTGGAAGGTCTCCTGGAAGGTTTCCTGGTCTAATTAGCATATACCCTTTTATTAGTATAGATAGTGGAGAGAGGACCTTTGGGTAATAAAGACATGTATTTTATTCATAAAACGGATTCCAATGCAAAAATGTTGTCTTGGAAGTATGCTAGAAAAACATTTTAGTATTTGAAACCAAGTTTTCTTTTAATTAAAACCATCATTAAGATTCATTTGAAAAAAAGGGGACTTGCACAGTTCTATTTTAAGTTGTAATGCAGTCTTATCCCTCAACAAAAGCAGGAGGGGATAGAGATGAATAATGGTAATTAAGGTAATTAACCACCTTCCCATTAATTTCTGAGTTTACCCTACACAGCGGACAAATATAGAAAAAAGGCATTTTCTCATTTAAATTGCAAACATTGAATCTTCATTTCAGATTTGTAGCTAACTTTGATTTTTCAAGCAAACAAAAGAAAAACATTTAATTCTTATAAGAAAAATCTCTCCATTAAAATGTAGTCCACTCAAGTGAAGGAGTTTTGCCCATCCTTTTGAATCCTCTATTGCCCGCACTTAGAACAGGACCTTGAATAGGACCTAGAACACACTAGTTATATGATAAGTATTTGTTAAATGAATGAATGAATGAGATCAATACTAGTACATCCTTTAATTTGGTAAAATGCACAGCATGAACTTTTAAATGTCTGTTTTCTATTTTTTTCCAGATAATAGATCAGTAACTATAGTACTAGTTTTGGTTGGCATGTACTTGATTTAGAGATAATGTAGCAATGTCACATTTAATTTAAATAGATTAGTTGAATGCTTGAGCAATTTCTCATCTATCTTACAAATTGACCGCTACTTTAATTCTGGATTGTAGTTTTGGGCTAGGATTTATCAGCCAGGATAAAGGCATAACGCAGGAATCTATTTTGGGTAGAAGTGCCCTGGGCCACTTGAGCTGAGCAAAGTTTCTGTACAAGTGTAGTTATGAGATAATTTGGAGGGGAAAAAAAAGTTTAAATTGTAGGCATAGAAAGGTACTAATTTGGTGAGTACTTCTCAAAGTGGGTTTTTAGACCATTTGCATCCTAATCATCTGGGCACTTGAATGATGAGCTCCTAAGACCGTATAGTATTTACTAGTGGCCTGGTGCACAAAATTCGTGCATGGGGGTGGGGGTGTTCCTCAGCCTGGCCTGTACCCTCTCCAATATGGGACCCCTTGAAGGATGTCGTACTGCTGGTTTATAGGGACCGGGCCTAAACCGGCAGTCGGACATCCCTCTCGCAATCCGGGACTGCTGGCTCCTAACCGCTCACCTTCCTGCCTGCCTGCCTGATTGCCCCTAACCACTATGCATGCTGGCCTGCTCTCCCCCAACTGCCCCCGTCGCCGGCCTGCTCGCCCCCAAATGCCCCCCTGCCAACCTGATCACCCCCAATTGCCCCTCGTGCCAGTGTGCTCGCCCCCAACTGCCTCCCCTGCCATCCTGCTCACCCCAACTGCCCCCCCTGCTGGCCTGCTCGCCCCCACCTCCCCTCCCCACTGGCCTGCTTGCCCCCAACTTCCCCCCTGTTGTCCTGCTCACTCCAAACTGTGCCCCCCACTGCCCTAATCACCTCCAACTGACCCCCACTGATGGCCTGCTTGCCTCCAACTGGCCCCCCTGCTGGTCTGCTTACCCCCAATGGCCTGATCACTCACAACTGCCCTCCCCTCTTGGCATCTAACCACCTCTACCTCGGTCCCGCCACCATGGCTTTGTCCAGAACATCTGGAAGGTCTCCTGGAAGGTCTTCCAGTCTAATTAGCATATTACCCTTTTATTAGTATAGATTAGTTAGTTTATTACTTAGTACATTTTCAGTTCTATGGTATAGGAGAACTATTCTGTGATGCAGTACACCTGACATGTTCTATATCTGAGCTCAGTGATGTGGCCTGGGACGTATCTGCCATAGGACCATGTCAGCTTACATTACACAGAGCCCGTTACAATTGCAAGGAGGCTGTGTGTTTTTAAGGAAAAATTGTGATTATTCTTACGTACATGGTGGTGCCTTCTATGCTCTTTTTATCAGAGCCAAAAATCCTCATAAGGTGAACCTTGTGGGTACATACAGACATACTCCATTCAGAAGAAACTCTCTTCTTAATGTGAGTTGACCTTTGAGAATTTCCTCATTTCAGCTAAAAATATGATTTGGTGATTTTTGTTATACTTACCTTTTCTTCCTTCCTAAGTAAAACCTCACTATTAAACGATAATTCTAATACTTTCGTATAAATACTACCACATATTCTTTGATAAACTTCTGTCACACTGACAAGAATTCAATAAACAAATATTTAACCATTTGTAGAAATAGAATACATTATTCAGAATTTGCTGATGTTGATGTAATTTAGAAATTGTCTGTATTATGTGTTTTTAGTTTCTCCCAAATCAAGAATTTCCTTGGGGGCATAATTTTATTGCTCTCACATTCCTTCCTGCTCTGTTAAGTCTAATGAGGTTTATCTGTCCTTTAGGTGACCTACAAACGAGATTTGTATGCAGCTGAATCGATTATTAAGGGTATGTTTGGCCTTGTGACTCTCAGTTCCTGTGTTTCAGAAATGTAAGCCAGTTCAGAATTTCTCATGACATTTTAGATCTCAGAATTCTCAGAAGTATAAATGCCCGTAGGCCATGGAAGTCTGTGATTTGCTTTTTTGAAAAATAATTACATGTTGCTTTGTTTCCCGCTTGTGAAATATCACTTATTATGTGTGATTTATGTCATATTGGTCTTACTTTTTATAGAGGAAATGCTTTATTAATTTGAAGAAAGTATGGGACATTGGCACTATTCAAAGTAGAAACCGATATTTTAGTAAATTTATAAAGATTTTATATTTTACTGTTACTGTTAAGAGGACTGATCCCCCATCACTATAATATCAGTGCATTAGAAAGCATCTTTCATATGAAAATATTATTCCCAAAACACGGAGATTGGGCTGACTGACTTTTAAAATTTTTTTCTGGTTCTGACAATGACTAATTTTGTTTGGTAGTTTTAGACATCACATGTAAAATAACCCCTTTCTCATTCTTTTTCATCTCTATGACTCTAAGGTCCCAGCTACACAGAGGTAATTTATTTAATAATCAACAAATATTTATCACTGTGCTTCACGCTGTGCTAGGAATATAATAATGATGCCTATACAGGACATTCGTTCTGTGTGTTTGCAGCCCCAGTTGCGTAAATCAAGGTTTCCTGGCCTTGGCATTTGAGGCTGGGTAATTCTTTGTTGAGGGCACTGTTTCCTGCATTGGGTGTTGAGCAGCAAGCCTGGCCTCTGTGCTCACTACACACAGAAGCACTCCTCCCTCCCTCCCCTCCCATGGCGGGAACACCAGAGGTGTGTTTTGGGGGCAGCACTGTGTGAAAGGCATGGTCCTGGCAGAAATCAAGGGGGTCCACCCCCCAGTCCTGAAGCAAGTGCAGTGCCTCTCAAGGTCAGTAACTGATTTCTTTAAAAAGAGATTGAGGACGGAACTGTGTGCTCCGTTTCTGAGAGGTGAACTTGTAAACTTGTTTGAAAGGTGAACTTGTGAATTCAAACTTGGAAGTTGGAAAAGAAAACCAAATCTGAATTCTGAATGCATCAGTTTATTATGAAGTTTTGGGAAAACCACCTATTGAACAATCAAAAAAACTGAAATATTTTTTCTGGTCATGACATTCTTTATTTATAGTTTACCCTCCAGGTTTTTCGTCCTTTAGGAATATTGTGTTTCAAACCATTAATGTACTGTAATTTGTGTCTGTGTATCTGTGTATATAAACAGATCACCTATAGCTATAAATCAAACTGTTGACATGTATTTACATATGAGCCAGGGGATGTGTAAACATTACTTTGGAGAAGTTGGCTAAACCATGATGTGGTTGGGTTACATTCTCAACACAAGGAAAGATAAAACTCTCTTTGGTTTCTTTACAAAGTCCTATCTCTGTTAACTAGGTGAAATGGAAATGATCTATTTTGTGACTAGTTGGTAAGTGGTTCTGTACACTTCTGCCTCTATATCATCAGAGCAGGCTGCTTAGCATGTCAAAGCCTACATTTTAAGTGTAATTGCAGGGGCTGTAGTTTTGGTAATTGCTTGCAGAGAGAAGTCAGTTTTCTTATTTAGGTAACATAGTCTCCTAGACTCCTTTTATTTTTAATGTATTTAAAAAGTATTCTACTTTTATTCCCAGGAAAAGTCTGACTGGATGTAAACAGCTGATTTAGATCAACAATTTCCCAACGTTTCCTTATGCCCCAGGGTTTGCTTTTCTAATAATCCCCAAGAGATTCTGATGTTGCCTCTTCACGGTGAGGACCACTGCTCTGGGGCCTTCCTACTCCCCGGGTGGGCCAGCAGCCTTCTGACTCCCTGAGAACTAGAATGCAGAATTCTGGCCCCATCACATTAAGTTAGAATCTGCATTTTAACAAAAACTCTGGCTGATTAGTTTGTACATTAAGTTCAAGAAACAGTCCTCTAGGTTGCTCTTCATTGTTCATTTCTTTCCAAATAATTATCTGTGCATTATGAGCTTGGCATCTTAGTACGTTCCATCAGCTCCACATGCTTGTTCGCTCCGCTGAGATTGCTACCTGCCTCCAGGACTTGCAGTAATACTACTACCTCTGAGGCCTGATGGTAGAAATACCTCTGGGCCAGTGGTCGGCAAACTCATTAGTCAACAGAGCGGCAAACTGTGGCTCGGCTTGCAAGCCGCAGTTTGCAGACCACTGCTCTGGGCAGAGGAAAAAGAAAACTCTTGGATTTTTAAAAATAAAATTCCAAAATATGATATGGTATAGTGCTGGCTAACTGTCTGAACTCTATATTCACCTGTTTGCCTTTTCCTAGTAAGTGTTCAAAGTATTTTTCTAGGCACTTTCTTGACATAGTATTTATTGGTATTTACTTTGTGCCAGGAATTGTTTATAGCATTTTGTATGGATTATTTCTTGCTTCTCCAGGAACTCAGTGGTGTAAGTAGTGTTATTGTTTCCATATTACACAATATCCAAGGTTTCTAAGCCAATTCTAACTTAAAAGGGATAGAAAATACATTCTTCAATCCAGGTTTCCACCTTAGGCAGTTTACCTCTTTATGATATTACTCTCCCTTTTATTCCTTAAGTAGATATTGTTCAGATTCCCTTGTCTGAAATCCTTGGGCTACATGTGTTTTGGAACTTGGAATACATTATATTCTCCAAAGCTACTGCATTACACCACATATTATGTCACATCATCAGTGGGATTTGGGACCACACCACATAGCAAGACTTGTAATACATAAATGTTTACATTCAATGCAAGGGTAATGGCTATTGATCCTCTACCAGTGGTCGGCAAACGCATTAGTCAACAGAGCCAAATATCAACAGTACAACGATTGAAATTTCTTTTGAGAGCCAAATTTTTAAAACTTAAACTTCTTCTAACGCCACTTCTTCAAAATAGACTCGCCCAGGCCGTGGTATTTTGTGGACAAGCCACACTCAAGGGGCCAAAGAGCCGCATGTGGCTCGCAGGCCGCAGTTTGCTGACCACGGCTCTAGCCACTTTAAGCTTAGGACTGACTTGGCACCTAACTTATATATTGAAACAGTTTAAAAATTTATTTTAAGAACTTTTTTGAATTTCAACATTGCCCATAACTTAATGTGAACCTCTTTGAGTTTGTGAATCAGTGAAGGTGGGAACAATGTCTAGTCTTTTTTTCTTTTGCATCTTCTAACATTGAGTTGAATTGAATTGAGCGATATGTCCAAGGATGCCGCTACACATGTGTTTTCCCTTTGAATCCGGGACCTTAAATTGTGGGAATAGGTAGGTGTCCATTCCCTCTCACCTTTCTTCTCTACCTGCTTCCAACAGATGCATGTTGAGGTCCAGTGAATCTATCCCAAAATCATATATATTTTTAAAGTATTGTTTTATTTATTTTTTAAATAAATCTTTATTGTTCAGATTATTACAGATGTTCCTCTTCCCCGCCCCCGCCCCCCCATGACTCCCCTCCACCCGGTTCCCCCTCTCCCCCACGCCATGCCCTTAACCCCCGCCACTGTCCTCATTCATAGGTGTAAGATTTTTGTCCAATCTCTTCCCGCACCCCTCACGTCCCCTTCCCCCTGAGAATTGTCAGTCTACTCCCTTTCTATGCCCCTGATTCTATTATATTCACCAGTTTATTCTGTTCATCAGATTTTTTATTCACTTGATTTTTAGATTCACTTGTTGATAGATATGTATTTGTTGTCACTTTGTTGTTCATAATTTTTATCTTTACCTTTTTCTTCTTCTTCCTCTTCTTAAAGAATACCCTGCAGCATTTCATATAATCCTGGTTTGGTGGTTATGAACTCCTTTAGCTTTTTCTTGTCTGTGAAGCTCTTTATCTGATCTTCAATTCTGAATGATAGCTTTGCTGTGTAGAGTAATCTTGGTTGTAGGTTCTTGCTGTTCATCACTTTGAGTATTTCTTGCCATTCCCTTCTGGCCTGCATAGTTTCTGTTGAGAAATCAGCTGACAGTCGTATGGGTGCTCCCTTGTAGGTAACTAACTGTTTTTCTCTTGCTGCTTTTAATATTCTCACTTTGTCTTTTGCCCTTGACATTTTAATTATGATGTGTCTTGGTGTGGTCCTCTTTGGATTCCTCTTGTTTGGGACTCTCTGTGCTTCCTAGACTTGTAAGTCTATTTCTTTCACCAGGTAGGGTAAGTTTTCTGTCATTATTTCTTCATATAGGTTTTCAATATCTTTCTCTCTCTCTTCTTCTGGCACCCCCATAATTTGGATATTGGTATGCTTGAAGTTGTCCCAGAGGCTCCTTACACTATCTTTATATTTTTGGATTATTTTTTCTTTTTTTTTTTTCTGATTGGGTATTTTTTGCTTCCACATATTTCAAATCTTTGATTTGATTCTTGGGATCCTCTAGTCTACTGTTGAATTTCTGTATATTATTCTTTATTTCAGACAGTGTATGCTTAATTTCTGACTGGTCCTTTTCCATTTTTTTAGCATTTTCATTAAGATCCTTGAAGGTCTCACTAAGTTCCTCGGAGGTCTCACAAAGTTTCTCGGAGGTTTCTAGAAGATTCTTGAGTAACCTTATAACCGTGGTTTTGAACTCTATATCCAGTAGTTTGCTTTCCTTCATTTCTTTCATTCGTGACATGTTTCTTTGTCTCCGCATTTTGGCTGCTTCCCTGTGTTGAATGAGTGGCTTTGTGTGGTAGGTGTCCTATAGGGCCCAGTGGCTCAGCCTCCCCAAAATCACCTGAGGTGGATACTCTTGGTGCACCCCTTTGTGGGCTGGGTGCACAGTCTTGTTGTAGTTAAGCCTTGATTGCTGTTGGTATCACTGGGAGGAATTGACCTCCAGGCCAATTGGCTGTGAGTACCTGCTGTGTCTATAATGGAAGAACTTCTGTGTTGGAGACACCCTTATGAGGCAGGACTTGCTTCAGTGGGGCTTTGGTGCTCATTGAGTCTGCCTCTTGATTGTGTCACTTATGGATGTGAGGAGTTGAAATATGGTATGGCCTCACACTGACCACTAGGTACACTGGCTCCTGTATCTCCAAGGAGGTACAAAGTTAGCTACTGCCTGAGGCCACCCAGCAGGAGCTACAGCGAGATCTGCAGATTTCTCCTCTTTGTTTGGGGTTTGGAAGTTTTGGAGCTCTCTGACCCACCTGCAGTTTGTTAGGTTAGGCTGCAAAAGGACAGGCCATTCATATGCAAAAGCTGCTGGGCACAGTTTGGGTGGGGTTGTAAATTGGGTGGGGCAGGGTCTCAGGGAATCACCAGGGAATCACGTAGCAAACAGCAATGGCTGCCAGTCAGCCTTCTCTGCATCTCCATGTCCCCGGGCCCTGCACCCCCGCACAGTAACAATGATTCCTGGGAGCACCTCTGCGAGAAAGCCACACTTGCTTTCCGACCAGATGCTGGACAGTCCAATTTCTCCCCGTACGAGTCTGGGTCCTGGTTCATGGGTTGATGCTCAGCCACTGAACCATACTAGCTGGGGAAAATTGTATTTTGGTGTAACTATTTTCAGTTTAGTTTTTACAGACTGGATAAAATATTTCTTTGTTAAGCGTCATGTCTTGCACGAGCATTTTATACTCTCAAATGTAATTGTCAACTGGAACAGCATGTATATTTTGGTCCATCTTAATTTATGTGCAAGTCTATATCTTTAGTTTAGTATGGGAGTTTTTAAAAAAATATGTTTATATTGATTTGAGAGCAAGAGAGGAAGGGAAAAGGGTAGGGAGATAGAAGCATTGTTTAGAGAAAAACATATATCTGCTGCCTCCTACATGCCCCCTACTGGGGATCAAGCCCTCAACCTGGGCATGTGCCCTGACTGGGAAGCAAACCTACGACCTCTTGGTTCATGGGTTGATGCTCAATCACTGAGCCACACCAGCTGGGCAAATATGGGAGTTTTGATGTAACTAACTTCAGATAAACTTTTGACTAAGATCCCTAAATTGTGGTTTATAGCAAGTCTCAAATTTTAAACTTTTATTTCATGTTGTTAGATAAGCTTTATTTTTACGTTTATTTTAGCACCAATATATTTAGCTGGATTTTTATTTGTAGTAAACTATTCAATAGCAGGAAACATGTATATAAAGTAGTACTCCCATATTTGTCCTTTACACAGTCATCTGCATTGAAAAATGTACAGTTAATCACAAATTTACTGTTATGTAACACAACATTCTTAATATTCTTTTTTTTTTTAAGGAAGAGAAATGGACTTGGTAATTTTTCTTTAGTTTTTATTCTTTTTAGGCTTCTATTATGAGTGAAATTTGAAACATACACTTTTCTCAGGAGTAATGTGATTCATTGGGACAAGACACTGGACTGACTGGTAAGGGTGTAAACAGCCACTTAACAAAGAGGTTTTGTACTTTTGTCACCCAAGCTGGTTGAGCCCACCCAAGCCTGCTCTGTATGCTCAAACCTACTCAAACTATTAAAGTGATGACAGATGCCAGCAGTAACATATTTTATCTAGACTCACATATGCCATACAAACAGTCCCAACCCATATTTAATATGCTGACCATATTCTGGCAGGAGGATCAATATTCTAAAACCTTCTCAGAGGAAAATTCCCTATGGAACTCCTAAATAAATGATTGTACTTGTTTTCCACCATCATTCTTCTTAAATGTTTCAATATATGTAATTTTGTGGCTTAAGAGTATTTTAAAACTCACTAGATTTTATTATTTTCAGGTTATGATTGTACAAACCGAAGTAAACTTGTGATATAAAAAAAACCTCTTTTCATATAATCCTACCTAATAAAAGAGTAATATGCAAATTGACCCTAACTCTGCTACACCCACAAGCCACACCCACAAGCCACGCCCACCAGCCAATCAGGAGCAAATATGCAAATAAACCCAACCAAGATGGCTACAGCCACAGAGAGTGGGAGGGAGGCTGGGTTTCCCAGGCAACAGAGGAAGCCAAGCTTGCCGGCCTAAGCCTCCACTCAAGGCTACAAAGTTTCAATTATAGAAGGTAAACAAATCCAAACAGAAATGGCGACAGCTACAGTGCTGGAAAGAGCAGGAGGCAAGGGTTTCCTCGGGCAATGGAAGAAGCAAAGCTTTCCGCACACCCTGGCCGGCCCAGGCCTCTGCTTAAGGCTATAAAGTTTCAATTATAGAAGGTACACAAACCCCAAAAGAAATGGCTACTGGCCATGGAGCGAGCCGGAGTCTTGGCTCTGCTCCAGGCTACAAAGTTTCAATTGTAGAAGGTAAATAAATTCCAGATACCAGGGCCTCCTCTTGGGTCGCCAGGGGGCATGGCTGGCCTGCAAGCCACCACAGGCCCCTCGCTCAGGCCAACCCATGCCCCAAGGGAACCCCCACCCTGATCTGGGACACCCTTCAGGGCAAACCAGCTGGCCCCCACCCATGCACCAGGCCTCTATCCTATCTAATAAAAGAGTAATATGCAGATTGACCATCACTCCAACACACAATATGGCTGCCCCCATGTGGTCAAAGATCCTGCCCCCATGTGGACACAAGATAGCCACCACAAGATGGCCAGCAGGGGAGGGCAGTTGGGAGGCACCAGGCCTGCAAGGGAGGACAGTTGAGAGGGACCAGGCCTGCAAGGGAGGGCAGTTGGAGGAGATCAACCCTGCAGGGGAGAACAATTAGGGGTGACCAGGCCGGCAGAGGAGGGAAGTTGGGGGCAAACAGGCTGGCAGGGGAGCAGTTAGGCATCAATCAGGCTGGCAGCGGAGTGGTTAAGGGGTGATCAGGCTGGCAGACAGAAGCGGTTAGGGGAAATCAGGAAGGAAGGCAGGTGAGCGGTTGGGAGCCAGCAGTCCAGATTGGAGAGGGTGCAGGCTGGGCTGAGGGACACCCCCCCCCCCTCCGTGCATGAATTTCGTGTACCGGGCCTCTAGTGGTTTATATAAAAATGGAAAAATAAAATAGTTAAAATTCAAAATTATTAATTTTAACTGGCATTAGTTAATATTAGTTTCAAATGGTTAATATTAATGTTCATTGAAAAATTCATGTCTTTTCCCAGTCATATGTAATATTTTTATTTGATAAGCATTTCATTTTAAAGGAAATTAATTGAATTAAATTTCTCAGACATAGAACATTGCCTGTTGGTTCAGAAATTTAGACTATATTCTGAAAATACGCTTTTATCTTCAACACAGTGATACATGTGATTTCTTTTAATGATAAATATTTATGAAGTCAAGCTCTAAATCCAGAAAAACCTGCATTTTAATATTTCATACAGTTAAAAAATATTCTATAGGGAAGCAGTTGGATTCTTTTGTGCTTATGCATTGAAAGTAGCTGAATGTACTTTTAAATTGGCTCTGTCTGAAAGGAATAAAATAAAATCACATGTGAATAAAATTGATTTAGTGTTACTGAGAACTAAGAAAACTCATTGTGTTATAGTGCATATTATATACATATGAATAAACTAATGCCTTAATTTTATTGTGTTACATTAATATTTTCACTTAAAATCATGGTATTTTAAATATTCTTGATTTTCAATCAAATTGAAAAGATGAGAACCTTGAGATCAGGTTTTCTACATCTGTAACTGGACAGTGTTTTGCATCTGTGGTATGTCCTTCTCAGGTTTTTCTTGTTAGATACCCAGCCATGGTGCCATTTATGTTATTAACTATGCTTTTTGGGCTATGCAAAGTGACAGCTAAGACTTACATGGAAATTGTAATTTTTGATGTCTGGTTTTTTACTATGATACTTCATTTTCCAAATTTTCACATTAATACCATAATTTCTTTGTACATAATATAGTTTTTGTTCTTCACTCTCTTGAAAATAATTGTATTAGCACTGTATCTTACGCGGATCCGTAAGAACATTTGCGTCAAGCTTTAATTAATAAGAACAGGAAGACTGCAATATGATTTAATAGCTGTTTGGTTTCCTTGGAATCTTATTGTAAAAAAAAAATTTTTTTTGAATTAGAAAGTTAAATATTTGGGTCAAGATTAGAGAAAGTATAGTTCACTTTTTTGTTTAATTTTATAATTTTTAAAAATATGTCATTAGTGAGGTGCTAATTCAAACACAGTCAAATACTAGTAAATCTGTCATGTTCAAAAACTTCTAAGGTCACTGTGACTACTTAGCAACTAGCTTAATAAGACTTGATAACAATCAAAAGCCAGCCAGTTACATTTTACTCTGATGTAGGTTGGAAAAAACAACAACAAAAACTGCAAACATGACTTTTATGCTCAAAGCAATTACACATTTTGTAAATCTACTGAAGATTCCTTAGCATTTCCTTCAAATTTACTTCTCTTTTAACTGAGAATCCATATATACTTTGAAAAGGAAAAAAAGAAAGTACTGACTGCATCATTTATTTGGACAACTATAATGTTCTTACATGTAAAAACATGTGCAGGAAACAAGATGTCACACATGTATCCTTATTAGTTCTAAGGTAGGAAACTTCATCCTATATTTAGTGACTCATTTCAAAATTTAGTTAAGATCTGATATAAAACATCTTTTCAAAATATCTGACTATGTACCATTGCCCTCTATTGTCAACAGTAGAGCTAACTTTCAGAAGACCACTTTGACTTTTCACTGTGGGATCTATGGTTTTCTTGTGAGTCTGTTTACCGACCCTATTGTCCACGTGTCCTGTAGTCAGGCTTATTGGCTGCTTTTCGTTTATTGACTCCTTGCTGCCCCCCTTCCTGTTCTAATAGCTCCCTCTATCAA
Source organism: Eptesicus fuscus (assembly GCF_027574615.1). Lineage (NCBI taxonomy): Eukaryota > Metazoa > Chordata > Mammalia > Chiroptera > Vespertilionidae > Eptesicus > Eptesicus fuscus. The sequence goes on from NC_072486.1 coordinate 18,124,064, forward strand.
GGTGTTCAGAGAAACCTTAGGCATCTACTTACAGGTGAGACTGAGTCAGGGACTTCAATAGTGGTGGTTCTGTTTAATAATACTACTTTAAAAATTTTTACATGAGACAGAAAATAGACTCCTAAGATTGGCTTTTGAGCTCTGGCTGGTGTGGCTCAGTTGGTTGGGCGTTGTCCTATGCACTGAAAGGTTACCCATTAGATTCCCAGGCAGGGCAATGTTTTGCTCTCATGTGGATGTCTCTCTCTTCCTTCCTCTTTCTCTAAAAAATCAATAAAAATATTTTTAAAAAGATTGGCTTTTGATTCAAGGAACTCAACAGGAGAATAGAACATAGCTGTCCTTACTTTGAAAGGATCAGGCTTGAAACATCTTTTGGAAAGGATTATGGTTGATTTGGTATAGTTGTTTATTTGCCTAAGGACACTAAAATTTTGGCTCCAGAGGCCTCTGTGACTACAAAAAAATAAATAAAATAAATAAAAGAAGAAGAAGAAAAAAAGAAAGATATTCTCAGATGAGGATTAATCAAAATAATAAATTAATAAATAAGTAAGTTCTAGCTTCAAGGCCAAAAAAAAAAAAAAAAAAGAGGCTCATATAGTGGATAATGAGGTCTTATGGATGATATGGTGTTCAATGATTTTAAGAAAATAGCAGGCCAACTTCTGGATTTTTTCTCACTTGCTTGTAGAACTAACAGTATTTAAATTTGTCTCTCCTCCATGCTATTTGAAAATTTCTTATAAAATGCAACACCATCCTGAGCACTCATGAGTTTCTATTGATGATTAATTAATGGAGGCAAATGTCTAGATATTTTTTTCTCCATGTTAATGAGTCAGTGTGTCTGTCATATGGTATTTTAGAAATTGTATATGTTGTTTTGTGAAGTTCAATGAAAAGACCCCAATTGCATTATTTTCTAACCCTTGAACAAAGACAGAATACTTTATGTATACCAAGAGGAACTTAATAAATGAGTATATTACAAATAAAATTTTGGTCTCATTTATAAACTATTAGATGTAGACAGACTTTAGTTAAAATAATACTGGAATTAAACACTTATGAAAAAACATCATGGAGTGCTGAAAAGGGCTGCATTAGAGAAATTAATGTACAAGAGAGACTCTGGTAAGGGAGGATATTATCCAAGCATACAGGATATAATCCAATATCACTTGACATGCGAACCACCAGGAAATCCTAAACTCACATGGGAAAGGTCAACCAATAGATACCCATGCTGGGATGACATAGATGTTGAAATTATCTGACATATACTTTAAAGCACTGATTATAAAAATGCTACAATAAATAAGCAGAAATGCTTTTTTTAAAAATTAAAAATATTTTTTTTTCAATTACAGGTTACATTCAATATTATTTAGTATTAGTTTCAGTTGTACAGCATAGTAGTTAGACAATTATGGGAATGCTTTTGGAATGAAAGATGGAAAGTCTCAGCAAAGTCATAAAAAACATACAGGAGAGTTAATGTAAATTTAGAACTGAAAAAAAAAATACAGTAACCAAAATAAAAACAACAACAACAGACTGTTGTTGACAGAGAAAGGGCCAGTGAAGTTAATTCGATCATCAGGATTTTTTCAGTCTGAACTGCAGAATTAAAAGAGATTGGGGGATAGAAATGAATAGAGCTCATCATATGTGGGAAAGTAACAGATCATCTCAATCCTGGAAGGAGAGGAGAAAGTGCAGTATAGGGAAAAAATTCTGAAGAAATTCTAGATGAAAAAATTCCCAAATTTGGTTAAAGACATAAATCTGCAGACTCAAGAAGCTCAGTTAACTCCAACATGATAACCTCATACAAATCCACACCAGATACTTCATAATCAAACTGCTAAAAAATAAAGACAAATCTTGAAAGTCATCAGAAATGATGCATTGATTGTAGGGGAGCAATCATTTGAATGACTATATATTTCTCATCAGAAACATGGAGACAGAAGAAAGTAGAGAACACATTCATGTAACTTTTATTACAGTACTAGAGGCCTGGTGCATGAATCTGTGCACTGGCGGGGTCCCTTGGCCTGGTCTGCGCCCTCTCGCAATCTAGGACCCCTCGGGAGATGTCGGATAGCCGGTTTCAGCCCAATCCCTGCAGGCCCGATCCAGACAGGAGGGAGCCCGATCCTGTGCATTGAGTGTCTGTCCCCTGGTGATCAGTGTGCATCATAGCGACTGATCGATCAGTTGGTTTTTCGGTCATTTGGTCACTTAGGCTTTTATAAATATAGATTTTGTTATATTTTATTATTGTTGCTGTTAATCTCTTGCTGTGCCTAATTTATAAATGAAACTTTATCAATGGTATGTATATATACCAAGAAACAGTATATATAGGGTTTGGTATATCTATAGTTTAAGGCATCCACTGGACGTCTTGGAACGTATACCCAGCAGATATGGGGCAGGGGAGAAGACTGCATTGGCAGTTGTGCACGATACCTTTACCACTTAAAAGTTATCATGCATGGGGATAAGATATTAACTGAAAAATGTGGACTTATTAGTTAATACTTACAGATTTTAATACCAACCTGTAGACTTCAAGGCCTGTTCCAGTTTGAGGTTTCTCTATGTTAAGTCACACTGAGCTATGTGACACTCAGATGGTGTATATAAATGAAGAGTTATACAGTTTCAATTAGAGAGTACATGTTTAAAATATTTTTCTTTTGGGGGAGATGTATCTTAATGGTTTCATTATCAAAATATTTTATCATGTGCCACAAGTGTCTTTGTAGGAAGATTTTTAAAAGCTAGAAAGTAGTGTGAAAATGAAAACTTAGGGTTTAACATTAGTCATCAAGTTGACAGGTCAGGTAGGATTTAATGTTAATTCCAATATTTTTCTAATTTATCCTTAGGTCTTTTCAGGGGAGAGAACAAAGACTAGATTCTTGTGTTAGAGTTTTTATGATTCTGGGAAGTAACATGATTTTATAGTTCTCACCAGTGCTTTTGTTTTATCTTAACCTCTAAAAATTTCTAAGACGTGCCGTATTAGTAGAATCACAGATTAAGAATTCTAAAGGCGTCTATTTTTTGTTTTGATTTCATCATTAACCTCAAGGAGGATGTTAAAGACGTTGCTTTGAGAAACAATGAGGATTAATCATGTTATGTTTGGAAAGAGTTTTGTGCTTCTTGAAAAAAAATTTTTTTAAGTGTTATATGAATTTTTTCTCTATTAGTTGGGCAATAAATTGAAGAGGTTCAGTTTATTTGAACCTTGTTCCTATAGCTACATTCTTTTTCATTTTGGCCTTGCAGATGTATGGCACATGTATAGTCATTGCTGTTATCTTTTTTTTTTTTGATGAAGACTTTAAGTACATTAACATTCCCCGTTTAGATTGTCAGGGTGTGTTTGTGGAACTATTAATAAAATTCACATAGGATGCTTCAACCTATATCTAATGAACAAACCAAGATGTGAATAGTCCTAAGTAGAAGGTATCCATGTTAATTTTAAAAGGAATTCAGGGATAGAAATAGGATTATTTATTTCTCAAGATGAATATTCCATTATTACACATAACTACTGCATATTTGGTAAAACTTTGAAATTTGAAAAGAAGCTTTAGTGGGACAAAGTTGAGAGTGATTATTTATCCAACTCTGAAATATTAAACCACAAGGGACAGTTTGAAGTTAGAGTTGGGTTATGTTTTGTGTAGACAAAAGGAATCTTATACAGTTATCACTGAATATATGTCACCATGACAACAAAAATAGTTACCCTGTGATTTATTGGGATTTACTTATAACGAGGCACTCTACATAACTTTATACATACTAACTCATTTAATAATCAAAATCCCGTCTTTACTATTCCCATATGATAAAAAAATTAATCATAAATTTTTTTTGTGTGTGAGAGGCATTTGAAAATCTGTCTGAATTTTTGCTAGGACATGACACAGTCCAAATTTCTCTAAACATTTACTATAATATTCTTGATAGGTGGGAGGTAGTTAGTAATAAGAGTATTACTAACTTATGATGATATTATTTTAAATGGTCTGTCCTCCCCAACTATGCTTGGAAGAATCATTAACTATTTCCAGATCAATGATTTTTTAAGGCATGTTGTTTAAAGTTGCCCATGTGAGAAGCAGCTGGGTCAAATGTTAATCAAACTAACTTTGATTTGGGACTTCTGTTTAAAATTACAATTTTCCCCTCCATCCATGACATAATACCATGCACTGTCTCCTTGACTGGCAGCAATTTGGCTATTTCTTAGTGTGTCAGACCTGTCTACTGTAGAGCAAGACTGCACATCTTTTGGGAGAGTGCATTGAGGGTTTACAGCAGTGAATATCACTATATCATATAGCTTATGTTTTAAAAGTCAGATCATGTCGAATAAGCCTTCCAAATTTGAAGAGAATCCATTCGGCATTTTCACTTGTGGTAATGGTTAAGTGGTAGGAACTTATTTGTATTAAGTTAAATTAAGAGGAATGCCAAGGGGAATGCTGTACTTAACCAGGACACTAGGTGGCACAGTGAGCTACACACAGGAAATAGAGCCTAGAGAAGATCTGCCTGGGAGATGGGATTTTATCAGAATCTGTAAGACTCCTTATAAACGTGGAAAGATTGAAACGACGAGTCGAATGGCTTTTACATCCAGTTACTCCCATTCAAATGTATTCTAGAATTTCTTATTTCTGTTGCTTATACATGTCCTGGTTAGCTACCCACAAAGTGTAAAATAGATACACTTATTGATTTGGGGGTTAAGAGTCAAGGACATCTCAGTGTGTAGTCCAAGTCACTCCACTTAGCCCAAAGCTAGCACCTTCCTCTTCTTGTTCAGTATCTATGACCAGCAGGCAAGCATAGGTTTCAGTATACTAGGACTTTGTTCCATATTATATTTGAAACTTATTTCTCTTTTAAATTTTGTATCTCAGAAAGAATTTCACAACACATTTGCATAGTTATGGACATCAAAGAAGATGAAGAGCATGTAGGTCGTCATCTTGAAGAAATGCTAAAAAATGAATTAAATGTAAGTATTCAGGTATCGAATTTAATGATTAAAGAGGTGAATGTACATTTTTTTGTTTTTTGAAATGATTAATTTCCTAGTTAAGCTCATATCTAATACTACAACTAAGAAAATGGGAGAAGTAGTAGTAAGTATGAGGCAGTCTATAGGATTATTTGCAACTTGTACCAGAAAGGGCTTCCATTATATATATTTTTATGACAACATTGTGTGTAAAATGTTTTGTTTGCCAAACTGAAATTATTCAATTTTAATTTCCCTGTTTTCATTAAAATGTATCACCAGCAATCAGAGCTTATGATGAACATATGATGACTTTTTAACAACGTCTAGGATAGAATTGCAGTTAAGAGCTGAAGGAAAAAGTTCACTTTTCCTTTGTCCTGATGGCACAGTTGGAAAGAGAACGGGCTCTCTGATCAGACTGCCTGTGCTCAGATGTCAGCTTTATTACCTAATTTCTTTGTCTTAAGTAGAAAATGTTAATAATATCTACATGGTAAACTTGTCAGAAGCATTAAATAAAATAAACAGATTTAAAGTGCTTACAAATGCCTCTGGCTTATGGTGAGTTTCCAATGAATGTGAACTGTAATACTTCAGCTTTCTCAGATGAGGTGAAAAGAGGCGTGGCAGTATTAAGTAGCAGATACTACTGATTCCCAAGCTTCCATCCTGTACTAGATGCATGAACTGTTAGAAATGAAGATTCCTGGAATATAGAAAAATTTAATAAACCGCAGTCTGGGATAAGCTCTGGAATCTTAAGTTTTTAACAAGCTCCCTCAGGTGGTTTGATAGTAAGCAGTGCCAGATTCTACCAGTAGCATTGAGAGTGACAACCCCAAGCTGAGAAGATAATAGCCATCTTAGCTGTCTCTTAGGCATAAGGGTCATACTACAGTCTCCCATGTTGCTTTTATCTGATGACTTTCTGGGAATTTCCCTTCATCCTTGAAAATTTGAGCACCTGTTCTCTGCTTTCTGTCTCAGCTCTACCTGTTAAGAATCTGTTCTAAGTTCGGTGCCCCAGTTTCACTGCTGAACCTTGCAGAATATTTAACGGTAGATAACCGGCCACCACTGCCTGACCCACTGAAGCACCCTTTTGCCTCAAAAAATGGTCTATTACTCTTGAATAATCTCATTCATTCTTTATCAAATTAATGCAACAACCAGCAGCATGGGGCCCTGAAAGAATATTATTGGGACTCTGGCTATCAACCAACCCTAAATTTATCAACCAACCCTAAATTTCGAGAGTTGTTTTTGCTTGTGTGTGTTTTAAGTTTTTTTTTTTTTAATTGATTTTTAGAGTGAGAAAGGGAGAGAGAAACATTTGATGTGAGAGTGAGACATTGATCAGCTGCCTCCTGCATACTCCCCACTTGGGGTGAAGGCTGCAACCTGGGTGTGTGCCCTGACCAGGAATCCAACCAGCAACCTTTTGGTTCACGGGACGATGCCAAACCAACTGAGCCACACCAGCCAGTGCTAAAGAGCTGGGTTTTTGACAGTTATATAGCTGGTGGGTTCTGTGCCACACTTTCCTCGATTGGTCTTTCTAGTATTAGACTCTGCAAGGAATCCTTTGGTTAGAATTATTATAAATATTCACTTTTTGTTGCTACTTCTCCTGTGTGTGTTTAGTGACAAAATGACATGGGATTTAGGGGTACACCCTGTACCTTGCTGGCCTTCTGTGATGTATTCATTACCCTGTCCTTTTCCTTCTCCCTTCCAGTGACCTTTATTTCAGTGCACTTCACCTACCTACCCATTGGGCCCCGTCTGAATATTGCCATCATCTTAACTGTACTAAAAAATTAATACTAAGGCTATTTCTCAACTTCTGACCATCACATGCCTTCATTTCATATCATTTACTAAATTATCCTACTGCAAATATTTCAAATTTATAGGGAACTCCAGGTTGCCTTTTTTCTTTCTTTCCTCTACCTTTTTTTTTTTTTTTCTATCCTGTCCTAATTTAGCTTAGATTCCATGCTCCCTCACTTTTGTGGACCATGGCTCTCTTACCAATATCTTCATTTACCTTATCCTTTGAATGCACCCATTTGGTAAAATCCCATCCAGGTATTAAGTCAAACTTTTCAATTCTCTACACTTTTACACTTAATGACGTTTGGGAGAATCATACAACAGTGCAGGTTGTTGCCATTAAAAAGCACTGGTCACCATTCTTTAGTGGGCACTGACTATTTTAAAGCAACCATGATTCATAGTCAGCTCCCCATTCTCCTCAGTGAATATTTTAAACTGCCTCGAATGCTAACTCAGAGTTTGTTAACCTCAGCACTATTGGCATCCGGGTTAGATGATTTTATTGTGAGGCCCTGTCCTGTTTAGCAGCATCCCTGGTCTTCTACCCCAGAAATGCCATGGCCTATAATGCTAGAGACAAAATTATTGGCATTTATTAAGGTTTTCTTTCTCCCTCCTCCTTGATGACTACCTTTATATTAATATTGTTATGAAATACCATTGTCTCTTATTTATTAACCTTAACATTTTGGCTACTGTTTACTGGTTCTCTGTCTGGGCAACACTGACATTAAATAGTTTCTTCTTTCTCCTACCTCCTCCCTTTCAGTAACTAATTTGAATTGATGTTTTTAAACTCCCAGTTAATACCTGTAAAACAATAGCAAACTTTTATCACATTTTATATACTCTCCCATTTATATGTGATTATATACTATACCGTATCTCTCAAAACCATTATTTATTTTTAGATCCATAAGTAAATATATATTTAATGCTCACCATGAAGCCTTATGTTGATATCTTGCAAACCATTTTGGTTCTCCAAAACTAATCCTCCCATAGATTTCCTCAGGAGGGCTCTGGGATACAGCATTCCCAAGTTACTGCATATGTATAGAATTTTTCTGTGGCTGAAAATCTACACATTCATTTTGGCTAGATGAAAAAACATTCTGGCTTCAAAAAATTATTTTTGAACTTCTTAAGTATACCTCTCCATTGTCTTTATCATAGTCCTCCTTGCACTATTTTTATGGTGGAATCTGCAAAGATTTTAAGACTAAAAACTGTATTTCCAGAATCTTCTTCCCCTTCATTCAGGGTCTATACTGTGCTTAGTACTTTTAATTATTAAGCACTTAAATTTCTTTCTTCCTTAACTTCAAGTATCTAATTTATCTCTAACTACAGATAACAGCTATTTTTCAAAGTTAGGCTTGACGTGAACTTAGAGATTTTATTTATATAACAAACAAAGCCAAGATGTATACAGATTCTCAAAAGAAAGGAATACCGCTGTTTCTCAAGTACTGCTTAGTTGCAATACCAGCCTTTGAAGGGATAGATTAGATTCTTTTTTAAACTAGGAGATAGTGTAGAACTTGTAAAAATGAATTTTGTGTTTCCTGTTAATTAGATGATCTTGGTTGACCTTGGAAGGAGATACCATCCATTTCTTTTAAATATGCCCTAGCTTCTAGATTTCCTGAAACTTGTTAAACAATGCAGGACTTACCAGAATGTTTTCTTGCAGTCAGCAACTCTAACACTCATAGAGTATCTTCTGTGTGCCAGAGACAGTGCCACATGCCTCAGTCCTTTAGAATAAGTTATGCCCTTCCCTCTCATTTTACAAATAGAAATAGGGAATTTTTGTGGTTTAATGATTTGCCTAAGATCCCATCACTAATGAATGTTGGTACTAGTTGATTCCTTATATTTTCTACTACTTAATACTCTTCTAAGCAATGGTGATATAAAAGAAAGTTAGATTTTTCTTTTTTGACATTATACCTACGTCTAGAAAGAAGTCCCTTCAGGAAAGAAATTTCTCGTTTTATTTAAATTTTCTCTCTCCTGATAAGGGCAGCTTTATCTTCTGGCATTGTTCAGCCCATAACGTACAGACAGACATCAAATGCCTCTTCAAACATTTTAACCTCCCAGAGCTTTTGTCTCACTGAAAAGAACATACAAAAAGGCTGAAGTCACCACAGTGGAAATCCAGGCACCTGTGGGGAAGATCAGTGTGGGCGGAGCTGCTCAGCACACGATGGGAGGATTGTTTTATTGGCACGAAAAGAAAGACGTTTCTCATTGAAACTGGGCTTGCTTTGCTCGATTTCGAGATTATACCTCAGAGGTGAACTGAATATCTGAACTCTCATGTAGTGATACACACAAACTACATGGAAGAAGTTGTTAAAAAGTGAAACAAGGAACTAACTGGGTAAGGGACACCCCTCCACCCTTCATACACATGCACATCTCTTAAATTTCAAGCTCATATTTAAATTTCAAGGCGTTATTATCAGGCTTGTTATATTCCTTCTTTGCATTCTTAAGGAATTTGAAGTACTTCACAGAACCTACCTACTTTGGAGATAGAGGTCTCAGAGATACATCATGAAGAAAAGGCTCTCACTTCTTCCTAAGAAGAAGACTTCATGCTATACATGGTGCTGAGAGTAGTAAGGAATTCATAAGTAGAAAGATGGTGATCATATTTTTTAGTTCATTAATTCACTAATTTATTTATCAAATAATAAATGCACATTAAGATTTAGTCATTGGAAATAGGGAGCAAATATGGTTCTGTGTCTTCAAGGAACATACTGTTAAGTTGGGGATAAAACAGTAAAATACAAAAATATTTTAAATTACAAATGGTGGTAATTATTCTTAAGAAAGAGTAAACTGCCTATGTAAGAGAGCTTTGGAAAATCATTTAAAGTTGGGAGTGGAGGGTAGTGAGTTTGAATCTCTTGGCAGGTGTGCCATTTGGTTAAGTCTGAAAGGGTAATCAGGAATAGCTGTCTAAAGAGAAATTCCGTTGGAATGGCGTGTGAAAGGCATGTAAGGACTTTCATTCATGATGGCTTAAATAAGATTTTTTTGGTTGGAATGCTTTGATCTGAATGGAGGTAGAGGGATGGGAGACAAGGATAGAGATGGGATCATGCCTAAACGCAGCCTATTAAGTGAATTAAGGCTACTACCACCATTGTCAATAATACTGTGCTTACATTTTGTCCAAAGAACAAAATGAAGTGATAGAAAACGTAAGCTACAATGAAGGCATGATCCAATTTACTTCTATAAAATGATTATGTTGGGTGCTATTCCTTAAAAGTAACATTGTGTGATATAGATGATATATTATGGAATTGTACACCTGAAACCTATATAATTTCATTAACCAATGTCATCCCAATAAATTCAATAAAAATAAAATTTCATAGAAAAAAAAAGTAAAATTGTATAGAAGAAGACATGTAGGACTTAAATATAACATTTCAGATATAACATTACCTCTAAAAACACATGTTACTTCAACCTAATTTTCTTTTGTATAATAAAATAAATGAATGCTGATCTCTATTTTGTCCAAACAGGGACTACAGGAACTTTTGGTGTATTTTGCTTATCCACCCCTTCCTGTTTCCTGGAGCACATGATTTGATTATTGTTTTGTGTAACCACAAATGACAAGCAGGAAATGTCTGAAAATCGTGTGTTTTCCTGGGTGTCAGGCATGCTTTGGTTTTTGAGGCTGACTGTGGGACCTAGTTTATTTTTCCTAATGCCCTCAAGGTTGTGTCCAGTGTATGGGTCTCTGCTTTTTCTTATAGACCTAACTGAATTTGGTGTATGACATATTTATCAAACAAAACATCAAAAATAGCCAATGAAGAAAGGCAGAAATAAAAGAAACAGAACAAATTAAGCCATTGCAGCATTGTGAGGCCCATTCGAAATAGGGCTCTTGTATGCTTATTTTGACACGTATTATAACAATATTTTAGTTTAGAGATGTAAGATTTTTTATTTTTCGAAGCTGAACACTGTAAAACAGTGTAATAACAGTGAAATAACATTGTAAACTCTCCCATTGGGCCTCTGACTCTGAACAATTCCAACAAAGTTAATTCAGTTAGGGTATGTGGTTTTGGTGTATGTACAAGACTACAGAAATTAGCTGAAGACCATCCAATTAAATCCATTCAGTTTATTTGGGATGTTAGCCAGATTTCCTGATCAGTTTTCCAGAGGTAAAAAAGAAGGTTCAAAATTATTGGACCACCTAGTTGCTTGGGATGGTATTAATTATGTTCGTGCTGTATTTAATAATATTAAGAGTTCATAATTCTAATTGGTTGTCATGATTTTAGAATATGATTATTAATGAGGGAATAGGGATAATTCTCCCTAAATATTACTTCCTCTATTTTTTTATATACCTAACATAGCTTCACCTTTTATATCTGTCTATATCTTTCAGAAACAGTGACATATTGAAATACTACTCTTCCTAAAGGAACCAGATGGTTAACTTTTAAAAATGATATTGATCAATTGGGATAAAAAGGAGGCATATGTAAAACTTTAGACAATAATTAATATATATATATGTGTGTGTCTTTGTGTGTGTATATTTGTGTGTGTGTGTGTATGATATTCTATATCTTTGTCCATTTAGGAAAGAGATCTTTGTTCACAAGTTTTAGACAGCTATTATACTGAGTTAAAAACAAACAAATAAACCAAAAGAATAGCCAACATCTAGCTTTGGGCATATACTTATAAAAATAAAGTCTTCTAATTCAGGAAATTAATTTACTTTACACACATGGTAAGTATATGTTTTGAAGGAAAATCCTTATAAAAACCTGAAAAAATTGCTTTCTGGCATATAAATTATAGTTTTTAACCTTCAAAAGTTGATTTTGATGGATATATCCATTTACTAATTTTCTTATGCTATTGAGATTGAGATATACAGTTTTAGAGCTTATTCACAGTGATCTTGTTTTATTGATTTTTTTGTCCCAAATATAGGAAACCATGTTTTTAAAATATTATTTTATACTTATTAATTAATATATTTACTCTAATAATTAAGTTGGAAGATGTATGTCATTTCAACTATTTGCATGCAGTATAACTCTATAACACCAAAAAAGTAGATTTTTTTTCTTTTGTTCTGGTGGCTTTCGCTAAATAATAGCTCCAGCATTCTGCTTCATTGAATGCCCCTCCATTTGTCCATTTCATGTTTTATTTAAAGCTTAGTTTCACATTACTCTTTCCATGACGTGGTCCCCAGTTTTCTGGTCCTTGGACTTCCTACTCACCAGCAATGGTGTGATTCTGCACATCCTGCTCTTAATCATAATTATGTACATTTCTCTCACTATCTCTTTTATCACTGATCCCGTGCACAGTGCTGATCCCTTGCACATATGGTGGGAGCCAGACAAATAGTTGTGGTTAATGGGGATGCGGTAACGAATAAGAAAGCTTCTGGAATACCTCTGCACCTGGACATCAGCCAAACACGTTTCTGGAGATAAAGAGGTAGCCGCCAGGCGTCCATCAATCATGTGAACAGTTGAGAAGCTTAGAACACAAAGTACACCCGTGAAGTCCTAATTGATTTCCCAACCCTAAGAAAACTGTTTTCACACAGGGAGGGAAGAGAAGGGGAAATAGCAGATGTTGCAGAGGTCAGGCGGACTGCAGTTAGCAACAGTGGTCGGCTGGTGGGCAGCAGCCTTCTGTCAGAAAGGAGAGGAGACCGAGGGGGAAATGAACTCCCAGCGGTGTCACAGTGGGTGGGGAGCTAGGCCCATAAACAACACTTCAAGATTTATTCTTTAGAATCTGTGATAAGATTCTCTATCAAGATAGGAATCTGCCTTGCTTTATCTAGAAATGTACTACGTGAAAAACATCCCGAGGTGTACACATGTTCACATACTTCTGAAATAAGACACGTGATTATGTTTTTGTTATTTTTGCTCAAGATGTAATTTATTCTTACAGTTTAAAAATATTTTTGACCTATAGGCTAAACAATATATATCCAGAAGGCTACTAATATGCCACTCATAATGGAAAGTTGTGTGAGATAAAAAATTTATTTTTTTAATGTAAATATAGCAATTATAGTTCTTACTTGAGTGGAAAATACATTAGTGAAAAATGGTTTGCTTGCTCTGTAGTACTTAAAGAATTATAGTGGTAGTATATGGATTGTACATCTATGGGGGTGGCATTAAATATTCTTTAAAAACGAATCTAGTGCATAGTGTCTTTGTGATTCTATGTGACGGAACTCTTCAGTGAGCTGCTCATACATGTTTATAGCTGATTTTAGTTTTCTTGTTTATTTCCTACCTAATTTAAAATTGGAGATAGTATGAAAACTAGATAGTAGATGAAGTTTATTTAGCCCAGAATCTGTTTTTATTATATACCTCATCCAGCCATTTTGAACATACTTGTTACATTTGTGATTTGTCATTTTAAAATAACACTAAAAATGAAAAAAATAAAATTACATTAAAACAAAAATAAATAAAATTACATTAAACATTTGTCTGGTAAAATGCAGTGTTGGTATTTCCCATGTAAAAAGAATGGCTACTATACTAAAGTCTTCAAGTCACTAGAATATTACTGCTGTTTGTGTCAGTTATTGGTTCATGAATAAGTGCTAAAGACCAAAAACTAGAATTCTTTTACTCTGAATTTTGCAATAGCTATGCTATTGGCATTTGATACAGTTAATTCTTTGCACTGAAGGCTGCCCTGTGCATGCTCATAGAATATTTAATAGCATCCCTGTCTTCTCCACCCACCAGGCCCTGGTACTACTTCCAATCCACTGTGACAACTGAAAATATTTCCTGACTGCTCAATTTCCCCTAAGGACAAAGTCGCCCACACTGAACTGCTAATATAACCTATTTCATTTAATGAACACTCAATTTTAGATTGGCTAGGGGATAAAACTATATATATCATATTTATAATTTAAAATAAATACATAGCTAAATGAAATAAAATATAATCTTTAGTAGACAAATTAAATCATCTATAAAACTGATTGGAAACAATATTTGTTGGCATGGATTCTAATTAGTAATTTCAAATTAATGACATTTTGACTAGAATATAATTTACTTGTACATACTTTATTAGGGCATATTTATATGGAAAACAGGCTCTAATTATACTGCTGTATGCATCTGGGTAGTGTCTGTATTACTTAGAAAAAGTTAAACTTTCATAAATGTAAATTAGATTGTGCTATAAATTTGGCAAGAATTTGAGGGGAAAAACAGTTGAAGTAATTATTTTTTTAATTTAGTCACTTACGTTTGTCATACTGATAGATTTAATAAAGATATAGGTGATTTATTTTAGGGGCTACAGAAAGCATTAGCTGTGGTAGTCAAGGTCAAAGTTATCTTCTGATTGCTTCTTGGAAACACACTCCTCAGTAAATGTGTCTACTGAAAATGAAAGAGGACTTTTATGGTAAGGTGAGTTCAAATGATCTAATTACTTCAAAGTGTGGTTATGGACCAGTTATAACAACATCAGCTGGTATATGTCTTGCTACTTCAAAGTGTGGTTATGGACCAGTTATAACAACATCAGCTGGTATCTTATTATAAACTAGAGGCCTGGTGCACAGATTTGTGCACCCGTGGGGTCCCTTGGCCTGGCCTGTGACCTTTTGCAATCCTGCACCCCTCAGGGGATGTTGGATAGCTGGTTTCAGTCCAGGCTCCGCAGGCCCGATCCAGACAGGAGGGAGCCCGATCCTGTGCATTGAGAGTCTGTCCCCTGGTGGTCAGTGCGCTTCATAGCACTTGTTGACCGGTTGTTTGGTTGTTCAGTCGCTTAGGCTTTTATGTATATATATTCAGATGCTTAGACTCCACAGCATATCTAATGTAATAAGAATTTGTATTTTTAATAAATTCCCAGAGATTCTTATACATATTGAAATTGGAGAGACACAGGTGTAAACTTTATTTCCTCTTCCCAATATGATGTAAGCTTTATGACCACAGAAGCATTATTTAGTTTATTGCCAGTGTCTGGCTCAGAGCTTTCAATAAATATTTATTGGTTGAATGAATGAAACTCATCTATCACTGGATAGGATACTCTACTCTTCATGACTTTTTGTTAAATTAAGACAGATAAGATTTGTTTATGTCAGCTTGCCAATTCTCAGCTTGCAAATGTTTTATGCATTACTACAAAACACAAAGAGGTTATATTGCTGCACATAACTTTTTAACCTATCATCCTGGAAAAAAGGATGATATTTACAAAATATGCCTGCCAAACACAATTTATATGAGCTACCCCCAGTCATTTTTCATTTGCTGCAATATTGCCCATTAGTTATATGTAGCTTAACATCTGTGGTAAAATTTAATGGAAAAAATAAACTTTAGTCAATGTGCATTTGGCAGCTTTGTTTTTTTGTTTAGACATTATCTAGATTTGGACATATAATCTGTATGATAAAACGGGAACCTTGAATTTTTGTGTGCTCAGGTTTGTTAGTATGAAGGCTATTTTCCCATTGTACATTCCTGTACTTTTGCATAGAACAATACTTGGCCTTCCAAGGGAATTTTCAGAAGTGGAGATTAAATGAAAGTGAGTAGAATGATAATAGCAAACATTTAATATAGCTATATGTACAAGGTTGGCTGACATGGCAGCGTTCACACTAGACTTTAGACTTTTTAGAACAGTGGTATCGAGGAAAAGTCTATGGTCTCAGGAATGGAGACAGCATCCAGTGCATTATGTGGCATTGCAAATGGACCTTCCATGCTGAATGGTAGACTCCAACCTTGGTGTAGTGTGGCTTTGAAGCTGAATTACTAGGGAAGCACCAGCCCTTCCCGGGTGTGGTAAGAGACTGGGATTCAACCCCCGAGTACCATGGCAGCCCCTTGGTTCTAGAGCTGTTCTGCCTGTCCAGCGTTTAGAATTGGGAGAATACCAACACGTTCTCTGGTCTATCCAACAGGCTAGGGTATGAGTCTTGTGGTGGCCACTGGTATGATCCAGCAGCTCAGTGTTTGTGGTTGGAGATCCATTTAACATGGCGCAATAGGAACCTGGTTCATTTGCTACCTCAAAACTCTACCGAGATTCATTGCCTGAAAGCTGTTTTCTCTGAAGCTTTCCAGGAGGCTAACCTATAGGGATGAATTCCTGTAAAAATTAATCCTTAAATCTCACCTATTAATTTAACCAATCTTCCGAACCATCTTGAAGTATTGC
This sequence comes from Eptesicus fuscus, assembly GCF_027574615.1. Classification (NCBI taxonomy): domain Eukaryota; kingdom Metazoa; phylum Chordata; class Mammalia; order Chiroptera; family Vespertilionidae; genus Eptesicus; species Eptesicus fuscus. Next base: position 18,140,235 of record NC_072486.1, read on the forward strand.
TTTTCCTAATGAGTATACTGCAGGTTCGTTGCAGAGCTCGATTCACACCCAGGGAGCTTGGCTTCAGAGGCCGTGCTCGTAACTACAAAACGATGCTTTACAGCTATCTCAAAAATAAAAATAAAAGCAGTACAGAAAATGCTGAATCCTAGGTGGGAAAAACCTCCACAGAAGTCTAAAAATAACCATGAAGAAAAGTTTACTTGGCAACTCAAAATTTGAAAATAGTGAGTACTACTTAAAGGAGTATCTCAGGTGAAGATTTCTAAGAGTAAAGGTGGGGAGGCCCTGGCTGTTATCCTCTGGCTGGAGGCCCAGATGCAGCACCCACAGGCTAGAGACAGTCTGATCAAGGCAGTGACTGATGAGCTGACGGCCAGGCTCAGCCTTCAGTGGGCAGCAGTCATAGCTACAGAAGGGTCCCTTCAAAAACCTGGGTTTGCATTATAGAAAGTCTTTCCCTCCCAGCTTTATGAAGGTATATTTGACAAATAAAAGTTGTGTATATTTAAGATATACAACTTGATATTTTGCTATGCACTTTGAAATGATCACCACAGTCAAGCTAATGAATTTAACCATCACCTCATATAGTTACCATTTTCTTCCTCTTTTATTTGATAAAAACACTTAAGCTTTACTTTCTGAGTAAATTTCAAATACACATACAGTATTGTTAGTTGCAGTCAACATGCTACACAATAGAACTCCAGAATATATTCATCTTGCATAACTGAAACTTAAAAAAAAATTATTGTTATAAGTATTACATGTGTCCCCTATTTTTTTCCAATGACCCCGGCCCCAGGTCTCCACCATCCTATTGTCTGTGCCCATGGGTTATGCATATATGCATACAAGTTTTTTGGTTGATCTCTTTCCCCTCCACCCACCCCCACCTTCCCTCTGAGATTCGACAGTCTATTCCATGTCTCTGTGTCTCTGGATCTATTTTGTTCAACAGTTTATTTTGTTCTTTAGATTCCACGTATAAGTGAGATCATGTGATACTTGCCTTTCCATGACTGGCTTATTTCGCTTGGCATAATATTCTTCAAGTTCCTCCATGCTGTCTCAAAGTGTCAGCGATCCTTCTTTTTTAGCACTGCATAGTATTCCATGGTGTAAGTGTACCACAGCTTTTTTATACGTTCATCTACTAGTGGGCACTGGATTGTTTCCAGATCTTAGCTATTGTAAATTGTGCTGCTATGAACATAGGAGTGCATACATTCTTTTTGATTGGTGTTTCAGGTTTCTTAGGATATATTCCTAGAAGTGGGGCTGAAACTCTGTACCCTTAGACCAACATCTCCCCATTTCTCCCACACCCCACCCCCAGACACCATACGCCTTTTAATTCTTAGTGTTGTTTACAGGGTAGAATGAAAGTGCATCTCTCTCCAATTCCCTTCTTTATACTCACATTTGTGCCATTGTTTAAACAGGAGTGGGGTGAAAATTGAGAGATTCAGAATCAGAGATGATCTAACCAACATATTCTGTCTGTAAAAAAGATTTTTGAACCTCTGACTCATGGGACATGAACCAAAGCCTCTTAGCCTCAGTTAAGCCTTAACTCTTCTTGAAATGGAAAACATTTGTTGACAGCCTATCTTCTTTCCTAAAATTCATGCTTTAAATAATGTTCTGAATATGCAGATGTTTGCATTTAGTTAACACTAAATTTTTTCTAAATTCTTATTTGTTATGATGTAAGGAAAGTATTTCATTTTATTTTTTGTATACTTCAATTTTACTGAACACATTGGAAGGTTGTTTTAAATTTTGTTTAAATGTTCTTTGAACCAAAATATTTACAGAACAAGGAGTTCTTCTAGCCAGCAGATTGTTCCATTTGTTGTGTGTGAGTGTGGAAACATTAGGAATGACAGCATAAGATGATGCTGTAGAGCCTTTTCATAAACAACCTAATAGCATTGTCTAATGCAGCCTTTTGTTTATTAAAGGTGTCAAAGACTCCTTTGCTATATTTAGGTAATCTCTAAATTTCTTTACTCAAGCATGGAAAGTACTGTTTGTTTCTGCTTGGAAGGAAAGCAATATAACCAAATAAAATAATTACACTTAACTGGAAACAATTATTAAAAGAGTCTCAATTTCAAGAAGGAAAAAATTATAATTTTGTTTTGTGTTTTTTTAAAGGGGGTACAAAATGATAATATATTTAATACCATTTGTAAAAACATTGTATGTGCATTTCATGAAGCTTTTAATTTATCACATAATAGTAGAGCAAATACATTTTAATAATAAGAAGAACAACTAAAACTTATGCTGGGTACTGTGCTTTCTATCTATATCCTGTTTTCTAAGAGCTTATATTATATTTATTAACTGTTCATAATCAAGTTTAAGAAATATATATTTATATAATAGTTTTAATAAGGAAACAGTATATATTGAAGTCAACATGGGATGGCCATCATAGGCAAGAATGAGCCCAGTGTTTGTGACCTTAGAGTTTAAGAATATTTGTGTTAAAGAGTGAAGTTGGATGGTTAAGATTTGAATAGAATATATGTAGATCTGGAGTACTTTAATGACAAATTCACAATTTTAGATTTAATCTAAAAGGAATTACACATTCATGTTATATCTATCTATCTATCTATCTACACACACACACACACACACACACACACACACACACACACACACATGAATGTGTATGTAATTCCTTTTAGATTAAAAGGAATATATATATTGCTAAACAGATCCCTTGTTTTGTAATTAAGTTGTAATATAAATTAATTAGAATATTGAGCTATATGGAATAAAAATCTTATTAGGTAAGTGTTTGTAATATATGTACCATTCCTTCTAAATCTAGTCTGGGACTACCACTTGTAATTATCTCTTTGCCTCTTCTTTTATCTTACTGTCATTGCCCTAGTTCAACTCTTTTCTCTATCACATATAATAATTTCTTATTGCTTTCCTGGCTTCTAGTCACTCCAGGTTTTGTTAAACCTGTTCTTTGTAACTGTAGTAATTTAACATGCTTCCAGAATCCTCCAACAAGCTAACCAACCTTTCAATTTTATTCCAACATTCTCTGCAATACATTCTTTGTGTAAGAAAAACCCCCAGCTACTTGCCTGTATGGGAATATATCCTGTGCCTTTTTAACCTATTTTTCTTATCTGAAATAATTTCCCAATATTCTTGTTTGCTAAAATAATAATCATTATTTATGGACTAGTTCAAATGCTTTTTCTCTTGATAACCCCATAAACTTTAGCCTGAATTATTTGTTTTTACATATGGTCCTTGGCTCTATGTGTCTACAGCAAATTTGTATTCATTTATAACAAAGTTGTTTATGTTCATGTTTGGTCTTTCTATCTAATTTGTAAACTCTGTTTCCCCCCTCTATTTTTTCTCTCCTAGCATGTGAAAGTCACATCTGGGCCTCTGTGTCATGCTGGCAGAGATCTCCAGCAAATCATCTTAGAGCAATGCTACAGTTTTGTTTGCGTGAATGTAAGTAGTAAATACAAATGACTGAAAGCACTTGGGGATCTTACACATGTAATGGGGACGAGAACCTGTGTTTCTTGATCAGTAAATATTTGATTTTAAGGTTTTGATAGGTGAGTTGTGTCATTTAATATGTACTTGGAAGTTTTATTTTTTTATCTTTTGAAATAGGAGAAGAACATTTTCTAACAAGCTAATCCTCATCATGAGAAGATGTTGATATTTCCTTGGACAGTATTTTCAGTTTTCTGTTTTGTACTTGGTATAAAACAGATAAGACAACACAGGTTCAAATTAATAACTAATACTCATTTAATAGGTATAAACTTACGGGTGCTCTTTAAAACTGATTAAAAATTAAAAATTGAACTTTATAAATATTTTGAGTGATTGTATAGAAGTTCTCCATGTTTTCTCCTTGAATTAACTTTTAAATAATTTAAGAATTTCTTTTCACCTCCTTTTACTTTTCTGGTCTTTCAGGTTATGACCTCTGAATTTGAAGAAACCCAGAAACTACTGAATATGATTAAAGAGAGTCATCTTTCCGTTTTGTATCCTGTTGTTGTTATTTCAGTAAGTGAATTAATGCAGATTTTTCTCTTCAAACATGTGCTTCTTTTTTTTTGGAATTCAACTTTTTGTCTAACACAATTCCATCAAACTGAGGAAATCCATTCAAACCCCATAGAAGAAACTCTTCTTTGTGGATTCTTGAACTTACTCTCTTACTATGAATTCTATCAACTGCTTCTCCTTATTTGGTTGAACTGACAGGTTTGGAAAACAATGTAATTCAACCTAGCAAGCAACCAATTTCATTTCTTTTTCTTTATTAAAGTCTCATAATGTATTGCTGCATTGACTAGCTGTTTGGATAACGTGAAAGAGCTTTATTTAGCATATTACCATTAGAGAAGAGATCCTAAAGTTAAAAAAAAAAAATGAGAGAAAAAACCAGATGAAAGAAAATTTACTCTTAGGTTGTTTCATCTTCTCTGTTACATGGACAGCAAAAGTAGAGTGAGCAACAGATCAAAGAGAATTCCTAGAAGAATAGCCCTTATAATTTTTGGAGAGATCTTTCTGTGGAAGACTAAAAGAATTTACTTGTGTAGCAGAGGGGGATATCAGAGAGCAAAACCAAGAAGAAAGAAAACTAGAGCCGGGCCCGCCACACTGGATGAGGAGCCAAATCTGGTCTGTAGCATTTTGATGTGGGAGGGGGTTCCCAACATGAAATTCTCCAAACAAGTGCTTAGCAATTGCCAAGTTCCTAAAGGTTAGGCCTGTTCCATAGTGTGGAAATTTAATTCTTGTTGGTAAGATCATTAATACAGAATAAAGATAATTCGCACTATAAAGACGTAACTCTAGACTAAGCTGTGCAAGTAGAAACAAATTAGCAATTGAAGGAGGTTTAGTTCACTGCCCTGTTTGTTGTATTTGGTTATTTGCCCCAAGGATAAGTTGCTTGGGTCCTGCTGATTATGGAAACCCAAGTTCCACTTGACTGATTTTAATAGATGTTTTAATTGAAGTTTTTTAAGAACATTATGAAAATGTACCCAGTGCTGGAAGGCTCCAAGGCTCTGTAGGATAGTGGTAAGTTCAGAATTCTGTGTTTGGCTCTCTGTTCTTTTCTCCACATTATAACTTGCTTAGAAATTTCATTTGGTCCATGTTCCCAGATATTATTCTGAAGAGGCAGTCCAGTGCTGTGACAAGGGCAAGGCCTGGATCTCAGAATACCTCAGTTCCCTCATTAAGTTCCTTAACTTTTATGAGGCTTACTTTCTTCACTTGAGAAATGAGGCTAATAACTCTACCTCTTAAATCTTTAAGGATTAAAATGAGTGCATGCAAAGTTTAGTTGACATCACAGTCCTGGGCCCGTGGCTGGCACACAATGTTAGCTTCATTTAATAGTCTAGCTCCTTTTATTTCCAGTTTGGATGAGATGACTCAAAGTGTGCTTGCATTGCTTTAATCTGATTCCCCAGCTTCAGTCATACATTTTTCAACATTCTATTAAGTACTTCCTTCGCTGTCTTCTCACACCTGGCATATCAGATCTATCTCCCATCCAGTTGCCTTTCTTAGTGGCAATGCCCTTGTGGCAGGCACCCAGGTGGGTGGGAATCTGTGTCACTTCTGAAATTTTGTTCCACCTTTTTCCTCTGCCTCTCTTTGTCAAACACACACGCCCAGACAGTTCTTAAACTGTTAGTTCTTCTGTTTCCTCTCTACTGTTGTATCTCAACCTCAGTCCTTTGTATTGCTTCTGTAAATATTTGAATTTAATTTTCTGTTGGCTTCTGTTGAGTTCCATTTTATGTATCCCAGTAAATGCAAGAATTTGTGTGACTACCTGGTCTTCTGTATCAAACTAAGGGAAAAGATGGACAATCCTCTATTTAGAGAGGAAATTTCTTTCAGAACTAGTGTGAATATAAGTCTGTATACTGTAAATCTGCATACTATAAACACTATAAAAGATTTACGTTAAATTGGAGAGTTGTCACTCCAATTATTATAATTAATATTTGTTCACCCGTTATTTTCTTATTGCATAGGTAGACTCAGTGTGCTGATATTAAGGTTATTATTAAAATCAACAGGAAAATGTCACTGGAATGTATCTAGAATCTATATCCTTAGGATGGAGCAAATCACTGGGAAAGTAAAGAATGGACATTTACTATAATTAGATTTCATTTCAGGTTCTGTATGGGTTTTGATTGTTACAATGTCAAATTCTCTCTGGCTTTTATGGACGTGAATTGGGTTAGGAAACAGTGTAGAAGGTTTTTCATATCTAAGATAAACTGGTGTAGGTAGAGGCTACTGCTTTAAGAACTACTTAAAGAAAGGAACAAAACTACTTGAAGAGTAGAAAAAAATAATTGGGACTTTATCCTAAAAGAACAAGTATATTTATTTAAATTATTCTATTTTATCTTCTATTTAAGAGAATTAGGTTATGTTTGCAAAAATGAAAATTTTTTTGCATAATCTTGTAGGCATTATATGATAATGTGATTTTATTCAAGTGATCATTTCTGAAAAAATATTTTGGACATATGTAGTTATATAAACATTTCCTTTATTAATACTTCGATGTTCAACATGCTCTTTTGGACTTCTAGTCTTATTTTCTTTTTATATATTTTAAGTTGTGTAATTTTGCCCAGTTCTCATTTGTTGATGGTGTTGAGTATGATTGAAGGAATTTACCAAATGTTAATTTGATCAACTTAATGACATCCTATGTCTTGGTAGATGTAACTTAATTTCACTGTAATTATATTGAATTATCAGAATTTTCCAAATTTCTGCAATCAGCTCGAGATTGACTGATAGGACTGTTGACGATTTTGGCTAAAATCCATGCCAGCATTAAAGTGGGCAGACATAGTTTGATGGGGTCACTTTATAAGTGCTCTGTTTCTCAGAGAATCTATGAGTGTCTATTTTGTATCCTATGCAGTCTTTTAACTTCAGGCCTTTGGAAATACATACTCAGATAACAAGCACACCTTGTACTAAGAGAATACACCCTACTTGAAAGAAAAACAACACTTTTTAAATTCGAGACTGATTGGCATAAAGGAATTTTAAAAATTTAGAATCCTCTCTATGTCTTTTAACAAGAACACCTTATAAACATTGAAAAACAATACTTTCTTTTGTACAGCTAAATAGTGCAGCAATTATGTTTGAGAGTCCTGTTCAGATGTGATTTCTGAAGCTGTTTAGTCTGTCCTGTTAAGTTATCATGGAGCCAAAGTCTTTATCCTGAGTTGACTGAAGTTACTCTTAGCCTTCTCTTCTTTGTGGTTACCAGGGGGTATATAGTATTGCTAACACCTTTCAGTTGGCAACTCTCAAGGGTATTATCTGGAAGCTCTTTTTGAAATCACCTGCTACAATAGCCATCAACCTGGGACATGCTCAGTTTTCTGTTTTCTACTCCTGTCATGTGTTTTGTTCACTAATTAAATAATGATGAACAGATATTTAGAAAAAATAATATATTGAATGTATCAACATAGTATAAGGTAATTTCATAAAATTTCTGATATAAAAATCACTCCAAAGAACATAGGCTTTTGTCTAAATTAAACAAAACTCAAAAGTGCCAAGAGTGAATTATAGGCTGAATTCTTGGCTTAGAATGATCTGTTATTTTGTGTGTGACAATGGATAAGAGAGTTTCAGGAGACAAAACTAACTACATCTGTTTTCTAGTCAAGATTATGAAAATACCTCCACAGGTTTAGAAAGTAAAATAGGGATTCTAATTTATTTGGATCTGGTAGGATTTTTACAAAATATCCCTTGGTACTACTGTCAGTTGAGATAATGAGCAGTATATTCTTATTTAAAGCTTATTTTTTCTCAACGAACATAGCCCAAAGTAATTGGAAACAAATCTAAATAGAAGTTCAAAATTGAAGCAAACTCTTTAATTTTACTTCATAAAGTAGTTTACCACTCTTCTACAGCAAAATAATTTTACAATAACTATTTGAACAGTTACACAAGAGTTCTTTCCTTTGACAATTTAGACAACTTTATTGGCGCTTTATGAGAGATAAGAATCTCTTCATGAATTCACTTCAGCAAAACATAAATTATCATATGGGATTTTAATGCTTTGAAAAACTTAAATAAACCTTCAAAAGTGCCTAATTTAGTTCTAGTTACTGGAAAATAGTTTATTGACATAACAGATCAGAATATATGATATTAAAATATTTCAAAATGTTTACTATTTGAACATGTCAGCAAATAAAAAAAATAGAAAATAGAAAACCATCATCCATTGACACTTGATACTTTTCACATCTGGGGGAACTGTCACAGAGATGTAAATTGTTTCCAGAAGGTTCTACAACTCACCAATGGCAAAGCCAGGAACAGAATCAATCCAATATGCAGTGTATCAAATGCACTTGTTACTTTTATGTGTTAAATAATAAGATGGAACAAGATTAAAAATATACATATACACACATATATGTATTTAATATTTCTTCCTAATAAAGAACAAATGACAATTGAAAAAACATATACATTCCTTCTTTTAAGTGCTAACGAGTTCTTACTTTAGCTTCACAGGGTATTGAGCCTTTATTAAATTTAATTTTTAAACCATGTGATTTGGACATGTATCTTTGTCAACTTTTACTTAACTCTTTGTTATGTATGTGTCCTCCTGTTAACCCTATCACCACTAGGCTAAGAAAATGTGTTATTATGGCACAAGTTCTTATAAAAAAACAAAAGAGAGCTGTTATAATTCTTACTGCCTCCATATTGGATTTATTTATATCTATATGCTTTTATATTATATTTCTATAATTAATGATACATTTATACATATATATATATTACAGAGCCCTAGTTTATTTGTATGTATTTTTGAATGGATATTTTATGTGTATTTAATAGGCAATGAATGACTCATGGAGTAAGTCCAAATACCTCTTCTACTTCCATCTCAGTCATGTTACTACTGTACCTTTATGGCTACCTTGATTTTGTCCTTCAGAAAAGTATAACTTTATTGTATGTTGAAATCTTAGGATGTTTTTACTTAAGATACATTGCAGTTTACTCTTTCATGGTTGTACGCAGCTACAGTGGCAGAAATGCAATCACTTCCACAAATTCTACAAATGTTTTCATTTGTTTTCTGCTAATATTATAAGTCTCAGGTATTTCCTGCCTAAATCAATAATAAAATCTAAAGAATTGTGCTTTAAAATGCCTTTTAACAATTTCAGTTATGAAAGGATTCATATCTAACACAAAGATGAGGAATGAAGTCATTCTTGTAGAAGGTGTTGAATAGAAAGAATTGACTGTTATTTTAAGTTTGGAGATCTTTGCTTATGACTCAATAGTCACTGGGAAGTTTGTGTTGTGGGATATAGAAATCTTCTAAGAATAATTGTGAAGCTTATGCAACTGATGATGTGTAAAGACATGATTTTCACAGGACACACACTTCTAGTATTCTCTCTGTTAGTGAATATAGGTTGTTCATTTTCAGATAGAATTATGTTCTTATGGGATGTGCAAATAAATGAATTGCAGAAGACTTTTCCTCTGTTTTATGAATAATTATCTTTCTCCATTAAGCACCAGGCTTGGGATCACTATTCATTTTCATATTTTAAATAGTTTATCAAGCTTAGTCAGATGAGCAGAATTATTTGTGAATTTATTTGCCAGGGCTGTCCTAGTAAATCAGTGCGTAAAATTTAACATGAAATGCACAGGAGGCAAAATAAATGAAACTAGCCTTCTTTGTCAGTGAGCTTACATTAATTTTAGCCCTAGAAAAGAAATTGAACAACTGGTTTGGTCACTCAGTTTTTCAAAAAATATGCCTGGGAATTCTGTTAGGTTTTTGTGTGTGTACTGGATTTTGTATTTTAAATAATGGGAACATTCTTTAGCTCAATATGTTATGCTATTTCTTTAAAAAGATAGAACCATATATTTTTTAACATCATTAACGTTTTAAAATTAAGTGTTATATGTCTATAATAATACATTCATGTAAAACATATGCTAATACAAATATGCTTTCACAGTTTTCTGGGAAGCCTGAACTGTTCTTTATTGAAAGCATAGAAAGGTGATGGAACCAGTGCAAAAAGCTCTTTGCTCCAAACATGCTTTGGCTTGAACCCCGTTTATAATAAATGTACGTGTGATACTTTTGAAAAGTATAGTATGATGAAGTTTTCCTGGCGTGAGAGGTTTTATTTTATGGTCTTTTGAAGCTTAACTTATTCTACTTAAATGCTGGGGTATTTGATTCACTGGTACCTTCCAGGGTGGGATGCAGCAAGTGTTGTGAGATGTTAGTGTCAGCATTGGAAATTCTGTTTTTTTAAAATATATTTTTATTGATTTCAGAGAGGAGGGGAGAGGGAGAGAGAGATAGAAACATCAATGATGAGAGAGAATCATTGATTGGCTGCCCCTTGCATGCCCCTTACTGGGGATCGAGCCCGCAACCCAGGCATGTGCCTTTGGCTGGAATCAAACCTGGGACCCTTCAGTCTGCAGGCCGATGCTCTATCTACTGAGCCAAACCAGCTAGGGCAGCATTGGAAATTCTTATGTGGGAATGACAGGCCAGGTTCAAGGCACCTGCATGTCTCTTCTGAATACTTTGAGTGTTATTCCCATTTCTAGGTCTTTTTAGGGAGAAGCATCCATTTCTATTTTTTTAAAGTTTCCTATGATTATGGAAATGACAGAGTACTGAGATTTTTGCTAAACCAGCAAGACTCCCAACTGTAATCTTGTGTGTTGAGCTCTTCCCGTTTGTAGGAGATGGAACTCACACTACATTTATAAATCTCAGCCCTTCCCCAACAAATGTGGCCTGCTAATGCATATTATTAGTATAATTTTGTTAGTGTTAATAACAACAGACACTTACTGAATACTTGAAATAATGAATCACCGTTCTTTTCTTTAAAATCCATGATCCCATTTAATCTTCAGAGCAATCCTGAGAGTTGGTTATCACAGATGCCATTATCTCACTGTAAGACTATGCCTCATGCTCATTTCACTTTACCACATGACGTTCATTAGGGATGTCAATACTTGCCCTTTTCAAGTAATAGAAACCACATTGTTGGAGGAGAAGAGGATTTTAAAAGTCATTTAGTAGTGTGCTCTCATTTTGCCAGAGGTAACCCGGGCCGTTTTCTTTGCCCGGATCTGAGATAACTTCTTTATACTAAGGGTTGGTGCATTTTTCTTATGAAGGCCCAGGTAGGACATATTTTAGGCTTTGTGGACCATATGTCTTTGGTGCAACTATTCTACTCTGCTGTTAGCATGCAAAAGCAGTCATGGATAAGATTTTTAAAAACTGGTGTGGTTGTGTTCCAATGAAAGTTTATTTACAAAAAGACAGGAGGCTGGATTGCACCCATGAACCGTTGTTTCCTAAACTTTGGTTTAGATTTCTTATTCCTAAATGACCTATCTGCTACAGCTAATTAGTACCGTCACCTAACATATCTGTTAGATATTTCTTTAATGGACATATACTTCCTGAGTCATCAAGTCTCATGATTTAAAGTATTGCTCATATACCAGTTTCTGTGTTTTTATCTCTAGTTTTCATCATTTCTCTAAGGCTTTACAGGAATGTTCAAGTGCTTGAAGTTTAAAATTTTTGAATTCATCTTCTTCCCTCAGGAACTCTCCCTTTCCCCAAGTCTCTGTGTTTCAATTTTGACCTCATCCTAGACACCATTACAACTTTTGCTAATTGCAAATTGATCAAGCCACGCTCCTTATTAAAATCTACAGGACAAAGCTCAGTCAGATCATAAAGGCCGGGCCTGGGCGGCTCTTGCTAATGTCACAGTCCTTACTCTCGCTGAACACTTTGCCCTCTGGTGGCTCTCATCTGATGTGGGTCCCACATGTCCCCCGTTACCTGACATATCTGTGTTTCCTCTGGTGAGTTTTTCTACCTGAAACACCATTTTTTCTAGTATTTGCTTGCCTGATTTTTGTTATCCTTAAAATGTGAGTGTTACAGTGCCAAAGTATTTCTTCTTGGCGTCCTCCCTTCATACCCCTGTGCTCAGACTCTTTCCCCCTTTCCCGACAGTGTGAGAAGGCATTCACAAATGACTATGGACTTGAACTTGCCTTGACATTCCTATTTCACCCTGTTTCAGGGCTGCCTACCACAAATAGATGCTTTGTGGCAACTTGCAGAAACGAAGGAGGATGGAAATGAGGAACTAAATAGAAATTACTTCTCAAGTAATAGCTATATTCTATTAAGGAGGATATTACTGTGCTACCTGAGGTTTTAGGACATTATTTGCTCTGTATAAATTTTAATATTATAAATTTCACTATTTTGATTTATGTTATCCTCCTTACTTTTTGGTAGTTCACTTTTTCCCCCCATTTTGCCTTTCAGAAAAAGAAATTTTGTTTCATTCAACAATTATAGTTGTCTAATTTACAGATGATCTGTTTTTAGTTTTTGTAAATCTTACCTTCACTGTTCATGTTAGAAAGTATACCTTATTGTGCCAATAAATGACTACTGTGTTCTTTAAATTCATTTTCTGTTTTTACTCTTAAATATAGGATTAAACTTTAAATGTTTCTCATTCCTAAGTGGGACAATTTTTCTCTTGTAAACTGAATTTAGGGGGTGACTTTCCAACATTTTTGGAGGAGGCATTTTTTTAAATTTCAAAATAATAAACTTTAAATGGATCACTACCATATTAATTTTGCAGTATCATATTAAGCAAGTAAAAAACTTGTATTTAGGAATATTAATTTTATCTTTTAGTTCATGTGGTAGCATTTACTTATATATTTAATTAATAAGAAATACTAGGTTATTTTGACCAAGACAAAAGTTTGAATCAAAGATTATGGAAGACAGTTGGAGGTTTCTTTTCCTAGACTATTTCTGCATTTTATTTGGATTGTGAAATATACTGATTGCCCCATTAGATACTAAAAATATTAATAGTTGAAGGTTTTTTTTTTTTTTTTCTTGCAATCTATCCTCTTCAATTAAATGGATCCAGAAGCCTGGATCCAGTAAGTAGATGTGGCCTTGTCATAAATATACTATGAAACAAAGTTATCTTCAAACTTATATGCTATGATTACAATATATCAACAGAATGTGATGTTTCACTCAGTGATCTGTGTTCCGCAGCTTACTCTTACACCATCATGAACGCATGTGCTAAACAGATGTTTCCTAACCATGCTGGCCATTCAGTTGAGCTCAGCGCTCATATGCCATGAAAGTGTATCTCATTGTTCGATTCTCTGTGGGCAGACATGCCTAGGCCTGAATTAAAAATAAAATACAGTGCATTTTCCATCTTAGGCATTGTAGTTTTCTTCTCTACAAGTTTGATTTGGGTCCTTTTTTTTTTTTTCTGTGCTCAACTTTGGAATCTATGGGATACCATTATAATTTTAATATATTTTTTAATTTGAATATCTTTTTTCAGTTTTGAGTCAGTTATAAGTGATGTATTTATTTCCTTCTTGTGGACCCTATTTTCTGCTTCTTTATAAGCCTGGGATTTTTTTTTTTTTTTTGTCTGTGTCTATTTAAGGTGTGTTAGGTGGTTTTAAGATCAACCGAAGGACTTGTACGCATGCATATAAGCATAACCAATGGATACAAGACATTCCGGGGGGGGGGGGGCAGGTGAGGGCATGTACTGGGGGGTAGGGGAGGCCGGGGGGAGGTCAATGGGGGAAAAAAAGGAGACATATGTACTACTATTTGTAATACTTCAAACAATAAAAAAATAAATTAAAAAAATTTTTCATTCAACTTGGAAATTTTCCGCCATTATTTTTTCATTATTTTTTCTGTCCTTCTCCTTACCTGAAGACTTTGATTACCTGTATATTAGGCTGTTTGAAGTTGATCCATATTTCACTGGGGCTCTGTTTATTTTTTTCTTTTATTCTTTGATTTGAGTCGTAGTCTTTATTTCCTTTTTCTCAGTTTCATTTTAAATTATTTCTGTTGCTATATTTTCAAGTTCACTAATATTTTCTGCCATGTCTAATATGCTGTTAATCCCTCCGGTGTTATTAATTTTTTAATCTCAGATCCTGTTTTTTTCACTTTACAAGTTAGGTTTAAGACTATTTACATTTTCTTTTCTCTACATAACATGCTCATTCTTTCTTGTAGATTTTTGAATACATGGAATACAGTTGTTAATGATCTTAATGTCATTTTCTATTAATTTTAATATATTTTTCACTTTTAAGTTGGTTTTGATTGATTGATGTTTGTTCAGAGAAACATTAGTAAATAAGTATAGTTATATCTTAAAAATAAGGTTAGCTAAACAAATCCAGGCTTCATATTAATCACTGGATTGCTTTTAACTTTTTATTCTGAAAAATTTTATGGAGAATACAGACGTTAATTGTATAGTATGTAATGCTTCAGCTAATTGTGACATAATATAGCAGTGACAAAGTTATCTTCTTATAGGAGAAATCACTATGTGGAGTAACTGAAAAAAAATGTTCATTTTGATTTTTTAAAACATGTTTTAAAGTAATGTTAGTTTTTCCATTGACTGTTTAAAATGTGAAGTTCTGGGTCCATTACTTCTTTGATCTTTTAAATAAGATTTGAAAAAAGTGTACACAAATGTAACATTTGTACTGATACAAAACTCATTTATTTTTAATTCTTTGGATAAATAGAAACATCTAAATCTTTTGTGTGGTTAATAATTTTATGCAAACTACATTTATTTTATTTCCTACCTTTTGTTACATGTCATTATTTTTCAGTCTACTAGTTTTGGTGGCATTTTATTCTGTTAAGATTTACAAATGGGTTGTTAAGCATTTGCTCTGAGTTTCCATGATAGCTTATAACTTAATTAGTTTCTATTCATCAGAAGTATGAGTTGAATTTCATGACGGCATTAATTTAAATTTGTTCCAAAATGCAGTGATTCAATATTGAAAGCTTGTTCTTTTTTTCTTTTTAAAAGCACAATTCATTAAATTAAAGCAATTTTCATTAATAGAACCCATGTAATTTATAAATAGTTGAAGTGAGATGAAAGTTTTTCTAATGTTTTCTAATCCTTAAGATGAACTCTTTGATCTGCTTAGTATTGGCCAGTTTCATCGGTTATTAGATTTCCCTCCTATTTCTTTTGAAAACGGCTGTTTTGAAGATGTTGGGCCCAATTCATACAATTTACTTTTCTGTACACATATGTAGATAATTTTGCAGTATCTATTGTCTGGATTCAGAGAACTTCTGTTCTATCTACTGATTCATTCTAATTCAATTATTTGATAATTACCAGAACTTTAATTTTGACTGTCCTTCCACTTTGGTGGGCATTAAACAGTGCATTATTTGAATACACATTTATGGCTCACAAATTTACTTTCTTCTTTGTCAAATAAACAAAGAGTCTCTTTTTCCTCCTAATGGAGAATCCTGACCCCATTCTCAGGCCTTCACGTGAACATGGACTCTGGAATGAGAGAAGTATTACATGTGGGGTGATGGAACATTCCTAATGTTTTAAAGAATATGTATGTGATGTTAATTATTATCTTTATTTAATGTACCTGTTCTCAGAGACAAGATAAAAAAATCACATTTTAAAGTATAAAAAATCAGTGGGAATTCCTCTGGGACCAGGGACATACTAAATGGTTGCTAGAAATAGAAAGCATGTGTACAACTGAATGGAGAAGATAGGAGGCCCACAGAATCCTTTTCCAAACTTTGTGAGTGGAAACCTGGCCCACCCACAAAGCTATGAAGCTACCCACATGTTCTATGTTTAAGCAATTTACTAGTTTATAGGAGTGAATTTGCTACCTTTAAAAAAAAATATACATTTGGGAGGGGGATAGGAAGAGATCCTTATCTTTATTTATGTATGCATGAAAAAGGACTGTTAGGAATGGCATACTAAATGGGAACAATTGTTTTTACAGTAATTTACATGTAGCCAATTAGTGAATAGTGCAGAAAGAGATCAAAGATCTCAACCCAATGAAATGTTTTGCTCTATTTCAATGGATGTAAGCCTGTCCAGCTGTAAGTTTGTTTTATTAAGGCAAAAACATTTACATTTCTCTTGAGTTATTATGATCATTTCGCAACCCTCTGCTGTAGTCCTATAAACCTGCCCGGTTTTTTAAATTAAAATTGATTGTGTTGTATCAACTGGAAGTTTTCCTGGAACTGATAAGTAGCTGCTATGTTTTAGAGGTTCAAAGTTAGTAGCGCAATGAAAAGTATATGCTCAGGTTTCATGGTTTTGGTGGTAGGAAGTACACCTGCTGGAAATTATCTTACGCTTCTCATGTCATTAGGCCTCCCCTTCTGGCAAAAGAGAACTTGGAGATGCATCCTACTTCTTCAACCTGATTATACATTTTATAAGTCAATATCCATATCTGTTTCTTTAAAACTTAATTATGTCAACTAGCACAATGTTCAGCATAGAGTAATTACTCAAGTATAGGATCTGCATTCATCTTCTGTGTCCTACTACTTCATGTCTTGAGTTTCCCTATAATTTAAGTACATTCTTGGCTTGATGGGATAACATAGGCCGTTTGTAGATGCATACATAGCTTGCCTGGAACTCACTTTCACGCACCATTTCCTTAATGGAATTCATGGACTGTGTGGTGAACAGCAATGGCCTACTGATTTTTAAAAAAGCGTTGTTACATTTTTTTCTTTCCAAGGAGCTAGTGCTTGTTGTTTCTTACCCTCTATAGCTGGAGTGAAAGTCTTCCGGTCCCTGTTTAGACATCTCATGATTTGGAGACAACTTTTAAAAACTATGGTACAATACCCTGTCTGGTGTGGCTCAGTTGGTTGGAGTGTTGTGCCCTGCGCTGAAGGGTTGTGGGCTCGATTCCCTATCAGGGCACATGCCAGGTTTCCAGCTCCATCCCCAGTTGGGAGCATGCAAGAAGCAGCCAGTGGACGTTTCCCTCTCATATCGATGTTTGTTTGTTTTTTTCACTCTCTCTCTCTTCCTTCCTCTCAAACAATCAATCAAAATTCCTTTAAAAAATGTCAAAAAAACATGGTACCATGTCCTTCAGTTCAACCTATATGTTTTTGCTACAGCACAAATCTTAGTAAGAAAAATTCATTTATATGTGATTGATAAAGAAAGGAGTTGGGTCCATATAATGTGGAAGTGGCATCAGCTCATATGCAGCTTTTCCTAGATAAGAACAGCCAGAAAAACAGCAATAGAATTTAAACCTTGGGAGGAAACGTAAAAAACCCTCCACTCAGTTGCTGCACTGGACGCAAAAAGCCTTTATACCTTTCTAATGCCGCGACCCTTTAATACAGTTCCTCATGTTGTGGTGACCCCCAACCATAAAATTATTTTCGTTGCTACTTCATCACTGTAATTTTGCTACTGTTAATGAATTGTAATGTAAATATCTGTGTTTTCCGATGGTCTTAGGCTCTACAGCAGCAGTTCTCAACCTGTGGGCCGCTGAAGTAGCAACGAAAATAATTTTATGGTTGGGGGTCACCACAACATGAGGAACTGTATTAAAGGGTCGCGGCATTAGAAAGGTTGAGAACCACAGCTTTATACCATTCAGTTTTGTTTGATTGATATATTAGTTTCTCAGAGAAATTTCGTAAAACATCCTTCTATGTTTATGTTTATGGATTTGGAAATTGTGTTTTTATAATTCAATCATTTGTATGTTTATCATTGCTAAAAAATTATTCTCTGTGTTACAGAAAGAGCATGATAAGATGTTTTGTTGTTTCATTTTTCTAAAACAGTGTATATTCATATAAATGAGCAGAGACAAAGGGAAGGGACTAGTAGGAGAGAGGGTGGAGTATACTTTAAAATTCTTCTAGTTAATAAATGTACATAAATGAACAAATTGCAATCCTTGAAAGTTTTTATAATTTGGTATTGTGAAAGAATATACATATTACTGAATGTTCATTCTATATGTGCATTTGCATTTTAAATTATTTATTTTAAGGCTGCATGTCTTTTATATTCCATAAAAGAAAAATAGTACTGTAAAACCACAATAATTTAGAGAAATGATGAAAGATCACCCTGTCCTTAAATTTTAAATTAAAAATAATGTTTAAAAAAGTTGTTGGAATAATTTCAAGAAAACATTATTTTAACACTGCTAAAAATAATTCTGTGTAAGTTTCTTTTAAATTTAAGAAATAGTTAATTATTTGATAGATATCCAATTAATTACTTTGAATTGGATTCTTCTAAAGAACTTCATGTGCTTAAGTAAGCATGCTTAAATTTTATTGATATTGTTCATTTAACATATACTAGTATTTATAAATATTTACCTCCTGCCTAGTTTCAAATTACAAATTATGATTTAAGTTGAGTGAATTGGTATAATCATATTTTTATACATTATATTATATTAGCACTTTATGTTTTTTAGCATTTTATTCTCTATGAGTGTTTACTGCATCTGTATTTATAAAAGATTATTCATTGATCATACTAAATATTTATGGCTTAGAATGCTTAACTACAAATTAACACAAATTGATAAAAATAATTATAATATTATAATTTTAGTTTCTTTAATGTTACATGTTCAAAGAAAAGTGAATAAAAAGTATTCTAATTATTGACTTTTATATTATTTTGCAGGTGCATTTTCTTGATTATAAATCAGTACATTTTGATCATAAAATGGAAAACCTAATGCAGATTAGGGAACTAGCAAAGGAAGTGAAAGAAAGAAATATTTTACTATGTGGACTTCTCATATATTACCCACAGGTAGGTAAAATGTTGTTCTCTTCAGATTGTATGTCCTATAGACTACAGATTTAGTAGTGAGAACCTGACTTTGTTAAAAGCAAAGAGATGTGTTAATAAGGAAAATATTGGCTGGAAAATTACTTCTCTCTATTCGAGGGGAAAAATCAAAACAAGTGTTTTGATTAGGAAAAAGAAAACATGAAAATTAGCAAATGTCTTACACTAGGTAACCCACATAGAATTGTCAGACATGCAAATAAAAATACAGAATGCCCAGTTAAATTTGAATTTCAGATAAATAATTTTAAGTATATTCCAAATTTGGAATTTGAAATTTGCAATCCATATTTAACTGGACTTTTTAAATTTAATTGGTAACCCTAATGTCATAATTCTTAGCCATTTGTATGATTTGGAATAATTTATTTTATGTTAAGCTGAAGATGTTGGTGAACATGTTTTTAATCACTTGAAAGCAGTGCTTGGCATTCAGATTACAAGAGGACATGCTATTTAATTACAGAAAACTCTTATCATCACTGTCTTTTAATAGCAGCAAGTTAGTTAAGGAGAAGGTAAAAGAAATTAGCATTATAAATTCTTTGTGCAGAGGAATGTTATATAAATCAAACTATTTGGAGAACCTATTAGAGAAGGTGGATTTTTCCATTTACATAGATACCTTTCATGGAATTTGAAGAATGCTCTAGAGTTTCTTAGAAGTACCACACAGTAGTCAAAGAAATGAAATAGTCAACTGCTTTTATAATGGTTTGAAATAAAAATTATTTGGTACTGACTGCCCAGGAAATGACAGGTATTTAAAGTTATATGGATGATGAATAACAGCTATTGTTGCTGAAATATTTAAGGTGCCTTTTTTAGCCTGAAGGTAACATTTCTTTTGAAGCAAGAGAATTTTCATAAATATAAGGATTATCTTTTAGTGAGTCCCTCGGTTTTCTTTTACTTTTGAGTTTGTTTCCTCTGCTTCCAAAATATGAAAGCATGACCTCCGGTTAGTCATCAAGAACAAGGCAAACTTTGCTTAGAATCATGGAACTGTAAACTGTGAGTGCTGTAGGAGCTATTGGAGTTAGGACAACCAAAGCCTAGAGGATACATAAACTTGTCCAGGGACATATAACTGTCAAGAGTTCAGGGATATTTTCTGTTCATTAGATTGTCTTTGATTGTACTGTAGATTGTTACAGTGGTAAAAATAAATCAATTCCTTCTTTTGTGCCATGCAAGGGTCATAGATGTACACCTGTGCCACACTATACAGACATAAAATAGAGTTCACTGAGGGAAATCTCAAAAGCTGAGAAATGGTAGAGTACACACAATCCCTGCGATTTCCTTCATTCTATGATTTAGGCTAAGCAAAAGGGACCATGATGCATTATAGCTGGCATTCCAGTGGTGAGTATGGTTGCCAGATAACTATAGCATTCCCAGTTGAATTTGAATTTCAGACAGTCTATAAATTTTAGTATCACTACTAGAGGTCCGGTGCATGAATTTGTGCATGGTTGGGGTCTGGTGGGCCCGCCCCGATGGGGGCCATCGAGGTTGGGCAGGTGTGGGGGAGAAGATGCAGGAGGCTGGCCGGCTGGCCCTGCCCCTGATGGGGGTGAGGGAGGCAGATCGGGGGTGGGCCAGCTGGGGGGAGGGGCTGCGGGAGGTGTGTGTGGGGGCTGTTTGGGGCCTGGATCGGGCCGGTTGGCCACTACAGTGTCCAACCGTTCTGCTGTTCTGGTAGCTGGGCTTTTATTTATATATATAATTGTTACTCTGCAATTTAAATATAACTGGACATCTTGTGTTTTTATTTGCTAAACCTAGTAATCCTTGTAGAATTTTTATTTGCAATAAAACTATTCATTTTCCCACCCCTGGCATGTTCCCACATTTGTGGAATGGAGTCAGGTGAGTATATATGTGACTCTGTACCTGTGAAGGCTACCTGTTTGGAGAGGTGGCCTTGATGGAAAGGAGGAACCTTTGCTATCTACTGCTTGGTATCTGCTTCATTGTTTTGAGCAAAGTTGGATCTGCTAAGCCAGCTCTCTGCTATGCGTCCAAAAGTGGGGAGAAGATGATCCTGCAAGGACTTCAAGATATGCCTTTGTCTTTTCTGTTTTTTGCCACTTGAGGAGCCATGAGCAGCAAAGTCTCCCAGGACACTCTGAAGGAGGCGATGCGTGAAGTTCTGCATGGGAACCAGCGCAAGCACCAGAAGTTTTTGGAGACAGTGGAGCTGCAGATCAGCTTGAAGAAATATGACCCTCAGAAGGACAAACACTTCTCGGGCACTGTCAGGCTTAAATCCACTCCAACCTCAAGTTCTCCATGTTGTTCTGGGGACCAGCAGCACTGTGATGAGGCCAAGGCTGTGAATAACCTCCCATGGACACCCAGGTGCTGAAGAAACTCAACAAGAATAAGAAACTGGTCAAGAAGCTGGCTAAGAAGCATGATGCCTTTTTGGCTTCAGAGTCTCTCATCAAGCAGATCCCAGTAAACCCGGGCCCGGGCCTGAATAAGGCTGGCACGTTCCCTTCCCGTTGACCCCCAGTGAGGACATGGTGGCCAAAGTCCACGAAGTGAAATCTATGATCCAGTTCCAGGTGAAGAGGTTGCTTTGTCTGCCAGTGGCTGTTGGCCAAGTGAAGATGACAGATGATGAGCTTGTGTACAACATCCTCATAGCTGTCCATTTCCTGGTGTCTTTGCTAAAAAAGAACTGGCAGAACGTCAGGCCTTATACATCAAGAGCACCATGGGCAAGCCCCCATGCCTGTACTAAAGCACAGCTGAGTAAACCATATTGCTGTCATTTAAAAAAAGATATATGCGTCTCATAATTTTAGGAAGCAAAGATAGCATACTTAGGTGCAGCTTACCCCTTCTTAAAAGAACAATGATGAAGATGTTTCAGATATGTGAGAAAGTTTAATATATGTTTGTCCTCAAAGATCCAGGTTGACTCTTATTAGCCCAATAAGCTGTCCTGTGCATAATTCCACCTTAAAGAGTATTTGCCAAAGATCCCCTGATGTTTAGTAGCTATGCCATTAAAAAGGGGCTATGGTTAAAAAAATGGGAAGCATCAAGGAATAGAGTTAAACAGACTTCTTTAATGAAGGCCTTCTCACAAATTCATTACATACAAATGAGTGATTCATCTATTCAAGCTGTCGGCAAACTCATTAGTCAACGGAGCCCAATATCAACAGTACAACGATTGAAATTTCTTTTGAGAGCCGAAAACCGACTTCTGCGCATGGGCCACGAAGTTTTAATCACGCGGTACGTGTGCGTCCGCACGTGGTATTTTGTGGAAGAGCCACACTCAAGGGGCCAAAGAGCCGCATGTGACTCGCGAGCCGCAGTTTGCCGACCACTGATCTATTCAAATTGGGGACAAGGGGTGTGCCATTTTCCATGTTCTCCTGTAACCCTTTAACTGTGGATAATTCATGGGATTAATGTTCCATAAAACAAACTTTGGGAAACACTCCTCACGTATATGCCCTACGTAAAGAAACCTCTACCTCCAGCCACACTCTTTTTACTAGTATACTTCCATTTAGTTATACTAATTTTTCCATTTAGTTATATCAGTATCTCTAATATTGAGTGCTTACTTAACAGGCATTCATTTAACACTAAGGATATGAAAAGATATATGGTGAATCTTCTGTTTACTGTTTAGTGAAAAGAGTGTTGGTTTGTTCTTTCCATGGTGGTGTAAGATACAACTTCTTGTAGTGTCCCTACATTAGACTTTTCCCTGAATCTAATCCATCTCTGTGGTAACCATTAAGTTGTTTACATAGTTACTGTGTGTTCTTTTAAGTCTCTGATTAATGAAGCTTTTCTAGATTTTTAGCCACTTTTCATAAGGCATAACATCAAGTGCTTCTTTGGATAGGTTTTCAGTTAATGATACTCCCTTCTTGGAAGAGAGAATATAGTGAATTGACTTCAATATCTGTGCTACACATATGGTCTTTCTGGCTTAAAGAAGACCTGCCTTGTTATGACATGATTTTTCTGATAATGTAGATGGACTTGATTTTTTGGCTGCACTTTCACTGTGTTGATGTATATGATGTTTATAGTTAAATAGAATTATGTAAGTCTATTATTTAAACACATGATGCTGTTAAGCTTTTGTTTGTGTAGAATTCTTTTATACACACACATGTATAATAAGACTTTCTGTGTTTGGTGAATTTAAACTTAGTTTTTTTCTAGTATTTCAGTCTTACTACCTTTTCTTGGTGTGAAATATAGTATATGATTAATTAGCTATAGTTTATTTCTTCATATAATTTACAAATTAGATGTCTGTATTTGTGAACACCTTTAGGGAAACATTCATTTGGAAAAGGCTAAAATAGATTCATTTTTTTAGTACCTCTAAATGTTCTACTATAATGTTTGTGATCAGTTAATGATGATTCTTTGATAATTCAATAACTGAAAAATGCATCTAATTGCTTACTATTTCAACTCAATTTCTTTATATTTTCTCTACTGACACAAGAAACTAACAAATGCTTTGCTTAACTCTAGTTGTGCTCCATATATATGCATTTTTCTAATCATAAAGATATTACTTTTTAATTTATTGAATATGTTAGTTCATTAGCCATATCAGTATAATAAAGCACTAAATAACCTTTTCCCTAAAACTCAGTTTAATATATTCTAGTGACTCAAAAAATTAAAAGTTTAAAATAAGTTCTTTGTGAGTATCTTAGACTTAAGGATCAAATGGCTGGCTTGACCATTTATATATATATAGTATAAAGTTTTCTGACTCTGTTGTTCAGTGCTCAGTTACTCAAATTGTTAATAAATCAGAAAATAATAGAAATTTATGCTCTAGACAAGGAATGCAGCATAAAGTTTACCTTGACAATTTGTTAAATGGATTTAAATCAGGTATTATCCTTCTTTCTGAAATAACCATACAGACACAACTATTAATAGTATTAAAACCAGATCTTATAGTTTAATCCATATATAGTTCCTCTTTAATATTTCTACACATAAAATATTACTCTTCATTCATCCTATTATTTTAACTTTGTTAGGCAAGTCATCGTTGAGGTCCAAGATATAAAATTATGGGTTTGGGGCACATGTTCTAATTATTTGAAAATCTATGTTTGATCATATAGCAGTGAACTCATAGAAATTTGGTATTTCTGGAATGAACTATTCAAGCCCATACCTTGAGTTCACAGTACTAATTTAATTGAATTCTAAAATATTTTTATGATGCCTTTTTTTATGGACTGTACATTTTGAAAAACAAATTTGCATATGAACTTTTATAATAATAAAATTTATAAAGTCTATAAAATTTAGAAAGTTATATAGCAGTTTTCTATGTAACTTGTGCATTTTACATGCTCAGGGCTTTAAAGATAAAAGTGAACAGGTTCATGGTTAAAGAGCTTCCCAAAATTATTATAACTTCTTATTTATTGCACTGAATCATTGTCTTCCCTTGTGATTGAAAAGCTACCTCTATGATCTTGATAAAGTGGTACACGTTTTCTAGGCCTCCAGTTTTTCATGTGAAATGCAGAAGTCAGAACTATATAAAGTCTCTGTTGAATGAGAAGGTGAAGACACAGGAGGTGTGCAGGCTGTACCAGGTGACACCATCCTCCGTCTCCCTCAGCCACGGGAAATTCTGGAGCTGAGCCTGGGTTTTCTTTTCTCTTCATATGTGACCATGAAACTTACTATACTGTTATTTCCTTATTTTATTTATTCCTTATTCATTATAGTTCAAATCTTTTATTATAGTTCACAGAGGGAATTGTTCCTCCCCCCTCCCCCCTCCCCCCGACACCCCAAAGTAGAAGACAACAAGGGGGAGTCTTTGTTCTGCTGCTGTAACATCATTCTAGAGACTGGGTGGCTCATAAACAACAGACATTTACTTCTCACAGTTCTGCAGGCTGGGGGCTGAGGTCAGGGGCTGGCGTGGTGAAGGCTCTCTTGCTGGTTGCAGAACCCCATTTTCTCATTTTATCCTCACAGGGTGGGGATAGGGTTCGGCCTGGTTGGGGTCTCTCTTCATTGAAACACTGATCCTATTTGTGAGGGCTCCACTTTCATGACCTAATCACCAACCTAAGGCCTCACTTTCTGCTACCATCCCATTGAGGGTTAGAATTTCAACAAATGAATTGGGGCGGGGGGTTGGGGACACGAACAGTCAGTCCATGACTAGGAATTGTGTCCATCAGAGAAAGGTTAGAGAAAAGAAACGTTAGCAGGGAGTGTGCACCACTGTTGTCTATCCCTTTCCCTTTTCCCCTTCCTTCTCCTTTGAATTGTCATTCCACTGGGTTGGATATAGTGGGATATAGCACTTTCGCAAACAATGTTTGGTTCAACGAGTGTTTTCACAAGAAGGGGTTATTGGAAAGGGTGCACCAATCAGCGGAACTACGAGAACCAAGCCCTGAAGAGGTCAGGGGATAAACCAGAGGAGCTCTATTACCTCTCCCTGCTCCTGAATGCCACGTTTACTTCTGCTCCTACAACTATAGTACCAGGAGGCATACAAAAAAGGGAGAGCATTGCCAAAACAGCTCTGTACTTAAAAAAAAAATAACTATTTATAAAAGATTTATAAAAATCCTTCTATACAACTCCAAACTAGGACATGGAACAATGAAATGAAGATTTTTTGGTAACAACATTCAATTAGATAAAGCTGTGTGAATTCATCTGTCACAAAGTATAAATGAGATCTCTCTATTTGATGATTTAAATACTGTTGTCCTTGATTGTCTGGGTTTTGAAGTATGTACTGTAAGGGTACTCAGAAAACAGCCTTGACTATGCATCTCTTTGTAATTACCCTACTCTAGGATACCTTTGTGCCCAAAGACCTGCATTTGTAGAATACAATTAGCACCAATATTTTCCTCTCATATGCACTCCATTTGCTTTTTGTCTTCTAGACATGAGCTATCCTGCAAGTATGTGATCCTTTGCAGAACAAATAGGCATATGTTGTCAAGTAGCAGAACACAGATTTAAAAAAAAAAAAGATAATCTTGGGGTAGCTAGACTTAAAACTCTACTTCCTACAATGAGCAATTACTTGGAATTCAATTGGGGATTATTTACTAAACACACAGTACTTTCCATTGCACTGACTCACAGAGCATGCACACCAAACAGGCAGCACCAAATCTGTTTACAGAAACCCATAATACCCTGTGCAGAGTAATCATGCTCTTTTGATGTGGGATTGTTTACGAGACTGAATATTTTTCACTTTCAATATTGTTTTGGCTTTTATTGTTAGACTTAGTCATTCTTTGGGAAAATGTGAAGGTCATAAAACATAATGCCTTTTGAAAACTGAGTAAGTTTGAGAAACAAAACTGCCTTATGGAGTTTGGTTAGCTTACTTGGAAGCCCTACTAGAGAGGGTGGCAGTTAGCTATTATACTTAGATACATCTAAATGACATGGGATATTAGATACAAACCTCTGCTACAGATCTCCCCTTAATTTTTTTTAAAGTAAAAGAATCAACTTTTATGAATGAAAATGCCATGGAAATTTCTTAATGAACTAATTCCTTTGAACAGTGTATTTGTTAGCTATTATTGCATAACAAATTACTCCAAAACTTGGTGGCTTAAAAACATGATTATCTCCCAGTCTCTGTGGGTTCTCTGGCTCTGGGCAGTTCTCAAGGGTATGGTCATCTCCAGGATCCACTAGGAACGATGTGCTTTTTAGCTCACTTAGGTGGATTGAAAGGACTCAGTTCCTCTGGGCTATTTCACGAGGCCTCAGTTCTCCACAAGCTTGAGGATGGGGTCCTGCCTGTATTCCTTGCCATCGCGGCCGGTCCTTAGAGCATTCACATCAGTCCCAGCAAAAGAGAGAACTAAGATGGAGGTCACAGTCTTCTGTAACATAATCACCAGGTGACACCCCTGTCATCCTTATTACATTCTGTTCATCCAAAGCAAAGTACTAGGTTCCACCCACTTTCAAGGGAGGCAATTACACAGGCCTGGATACCAGCAGCTGGTGACCACTTGGAGCCATATTGGATGCTGCCTACCACAGTAATACCAGAGTGCTAATATTGCAGACTAAAAATTGTATTTATTTGTACCCATGCAAATTAAGGGGTTTATAACCAAAATAGGGCTAGACATGTTTAAATTTATTTTATTTTATTTTTTAATAAATCTTTATTCTTCAGATTGTAACAGTTGTTCCTCTTTTTCCCCCCATAGCTCCCCTCCACCCGGTTCCCACCTCACCCCATTTCCTTACCACCCCCCCCCACTGTCCTCATCCATAGGTGTACGATTTTTGTCCAGTCTCTTCCCGCATCCCCCCACACCCTTTTCCCTCCAAGGATTGTCAGTCCACTCCCTTTCTATGCCCCTGATTCTATTATGTTCACCAGTTTATTCTGTTCATCAGATTTTTTATTCACTTGATTTTTAGATTCACTTGTTGATAGATATGTATTTGTTGTTCATAATTTTTATCTTTACCTTTTTCTTCTTCTTCCTCTTCTTAAAGAATATCTTTCAGCATTTCATATAATACTGGTTTGGCAGTGATGAACTCCTTTAGCTTTTTCTTATCTGTGAAGCTCTTTATCTGACCTTCAATTCTGAATGATAGCTTTGCTGGGTAGAGTAATCTTGGTTGTAGGTTCTTCCTATTCATCACTTTGAATATTTCTTGCCACTCCCGTCTCTCCTGCATAGTTTCTGTTGAGAAATCAGCTGACAGTCGTATGGGTACTCCCTTGTAGGTAACTAACTGTTTTTCTCTTGCTGCTTTTAAGATTCTCTCTTTGTCTTTTGCTCTTGGTATTTTAATTATGATGTGTCTTGGTGTGGTCCTCTTTGGATTCCTTTTGTTTGGGGTTCTCTGAGCCTCCTGGACTTGTAAGTCTATTTCTTTCACCAGGAGGGGGAAGTTTTCTGTCATTATTTCTTCAAATAGGTTTTCAATATCTTGCTCTCTCTCTTCTTCAGGCACCCCCATAATTCGGATGTTGGTACGCTTGAAGTTGTCCCAGAGGCTCCTTACACTATCTTCATATTTTTGGATTCTTTTTTCTTTTTGCTTTTCCAGTTGGGTGTGTTTTGCTTCTTTGTATTTTAAATCTTTGACTTGATTCTTGCGATCCTCTAGTCTACTTTGGATCTCTGAATATTATTCTTTATTTCAGTCAGTGTATGCTTAATTTCTAGTTGGTCCTTTTTCATATCCTTGAGGGTCTCACTAAATTTATCAGCGGTTTCTAGAAACTTCTTGAAAAACCTTATAACTGTGGTTTTGAACTCTATATCTAGTAGTTTGCTTTCCTCCATTTCTTTCATTTGTGACCTGTTTCTTTGTCTCCTCATTTTGGCTGCTTCCCTTTGTTGATAGAGTGGCTTTGTGTACTAGGTGTCCTATAGGGCCCAGTGGCTCAGCCTCCCCAGTTACCTGAGGTGGACACTCTTGGTGCACCCCTTTGTGGGCTGTGTTCACAGTCTTGTTGTAGTTAAACCTTGACTGTTGTTGGTATCACTAGGAGGAATTGACCTCCAGGCCAATTGGCTGTGAGGATCAGCTGTGTCTATGATGGGAGAACTTCTGTGCTGGAGACACCCTTATGAGGCAAGACTTGCTTCAGTGGGGCTTTGGTGCTCACTGAGTCTTCCCCCTGCGTGTGTCCCTTATGGATCTGAGGAGTTGTAATCTGGATGGTCCCACTCTGACCATTGGGTACACTTGTTCTTGGATCTCCAAGGAGGAGCTAATTTAGCCTCTGCCTGAGGCCACCCAGCAGGAGCTACAGAGAGATCTGCAGATTCCTCTTCTTTGTTTGGGTTTTGGAGGTGCCCAGATGAGGCCCAGTGTGAAGCAGTGCAAGCTGCTGTGGGGCCTTGGGCCTTCTTTTGGGTGTTCTGGGTCTCTCTGACTCAGCTGCAGTTTGTTAGGTAATTTTATATTTCAAAGAACCAGGCCATTCATATGCAAAAGCTTCTGTGCACAGCTTGGGTGGGCGGGTCTTAGGGCGGAGCAAATAGCAATGGTTTCCCGTCAGCCCTCCCCTAAGAGGCCCGCGGGTCTCACTGTCCCTCGGTAATTGCTGCAGGCACCTCTGAGAGAAAGCCGTCCTCGAGTTCTGCCTGATGCCAGACAGTCCAGTTTCTCCCCGTATGAGTCTGGGTCCCCAGAGTCTTGCCTGAAACTGGAGTTCAGAGCATTCGGGAGCTTGTGTATCCCTCCCGATTGAAAAAGACAACTGCGTACTCAGTTGCCAGCCCTCTCCGCGCACGCACACCTCTGTACCTCTGCCTTTACTTCCGCAGCTCCTCTGAGTCTCAGTGTGCTTTTCTCTTTCCTTCTACTTGTAGAATTTCCACTCAGCCAGCCTTCCCTGTGGTTCTGGATGATGTCCGTTTTGTCTTTTACTTGTAGTTTTGAAATGGTTGTGCGAGGCAGCAAGTTTAGGTGTTTACCTATGCCACCATCTTGGTTTCTCTCATGAATATAGAAATGTTTAAATTTAAAAAACAACAACCATATACATAGTGTGTGTATGTTTATATATAATAATAAAAGTGTAATATGCTAATTAGATGGAATAGCCAAATGACCTTCTGGACGTCATTCCAGACATCCTTCCAGATGAAGCCGTAACGACAGGGGCTGAGGCAGAGGTGGTTAGGGGTGATCAAACAGGCAGGCAAGCAGTTAGGGGTGATCAGGCAGGCAGGCAGAGGGGGTAGGAGTGATGAAGCAGGCAGCAGAGTGGTTAGGGGAGATGAGGCAGGCAGGAAGGTGAGTGGTTAGGAGCCAGTAGTCCCAGATTGCAAGAGGGATGTCTGACTGCCGGTTTAGGCCTACAGGGACCGGGCCTAAACTGGCAGTCGGACATCCCCCAAGGGGTCCCGGATTGCGAGAGGGTGCAGGCTGGGCTGAGAGACCCTTCTGCCCCTGTTCACAAATTTTGTGCACCAGGCCTCTAGTATACTAGTATATATGAAATTGCTCACTATAGGACCTGCTTTATTTACATTTTTTAATTGTTTGCCACATACATATATTTTTCTCTTGACATATTAATAGAGTAGTCACAGCCAGAGCAGGTTTAGCAGGGAGGTGGAGAGCCAAAGACATGGAAACTTGTTTTTATGTTTTCTCTATAGTTGTTTTTAAAGAGCTTGATTCAGGTCAGATACATATCAAATGCATTGAGGGCATATATTTGAAAATAGTCTATATTATTTCAATTCAGGTTAGTGAAGCCATGTAATAAAAACCATCATTGCTATAAAATGACTTTTTGGTGTTGCATTTGAGAAAATTGACCCATTACCTTAAGAGCATATAAGACTTTTGTCTTAGAGTCTTGGAAAAGTTTCCAGGAAACAGACTTGAGGTAGTAAGTGAGAAGGACTAGTGACAAAAAGAAGACAATGAATCTGATAACTGGAATCCAGCTGGTAATCTTCAGGGAAGACGTGTTTGTGCTCTTGTAGAAAATACTGAGAAACTTCATTGGGGGTCATATTGTCCCCCAGTAAAACTCCTGCTGTATTATCATTGTGATTAAAAAGTTGAAAATAACATGCAATTTAATTTCTGAGATTTGGACTAGTAAAATAGAAAAAAAATAGGCATGACAAATAGGTTGAAATAACAAATTGAATAATTAGTCCCTGGAAAATGGAGAGTTTTCTAATGTATGTGGCATTATTTCAACCCTTTGCAATAAAATGTGTTGTATATATCCTCTCATAGCAATTTTATGCAGACTTTCCTTAAATAACATTAGAAAGAGGGAGATAACTTTACTGTTTATTTTCATTTTATGGACACTAATTATCCGGACTGCAGAAGCAGCTGTACAAAGAATGCTAAAATTGCAGTGTTTAACTGGATCAGGCAGAGCACATGATGTGCATGCTAGAGACTTGAAAATCTCAAGTAGATTGAGAAGTAAAACTAAACAGGAGAAATGTGAAGCCAAAATAATTATTTTGAGGTTTGACATCCTATGTCAATGAGTCTGAGTACTTTGAAATATTCGTGGCCTATTGACTGTTAGATATTCCATGTAATTTAGATTAAGGGTAACATTTCCAAAATCATGACTAAGAACGGTTTTCCGGCAATAAGAGATGGTTTTATGTAAATTTTTTATTTCCTGCCCCAAACAGTCCATATTTAGAAAAGAGAATAGTTTGTAAAAATTAGAACATGTGTTTATTTTCTCTGAAAATCCTATCAGCATTTCTGATTATGATCACAATGGAAATACAGAGTTGACTGTCTCCACTGAGAATCAGGGAGATATGAGTAATGTTTGGCATATAGATTTGTGTTTGGAAAATGGTGAGGTTTATTAGTTTTCAGTTCATCTCATTACTCACTTTTGACAGTTGGTAAAGAAATATATTTTAATTAAGCTTCAACTTCCTCTTACTGAATGCATCATGGCAATTATATACTAATGCTATTAGGAAATGAGTTGGTTTAATAACAAACATATCTACAGCAACTCTTTTAGAATCTGGATTTTAATGGACAGAAAAAACACAAATGTTTCACAAAGACACTATTCATGATTATTATTATTATGCTTTGGTCAGTGTTTATATTTTGTATATTTTTAATCACCATATTATGCTGAAACCCTGTATCAGAAAGAATATAAGGAAGTCGTGTTTAAAGAGAAGCAGATATAATTTACCACATTTTTCAGCTAAATTTATATATATATATATTTATAATATATATATATATATATATTAATCTTTTGAGTTTTTACTCTATTTCCTTTTGAAAAATGTGATTCTGACCCTAGCCAGTTTGGCTCAGTGGGTAGAGTATTGGCCTGTGGACTGAAGGGTCCCGGCTTCGATTCCATCAAGGGCACGTACCTTAGTTGCAGGCTTCTCCCCGGCCTCAGCCCTGGTCGGGGCTTGTGCATGGGGGCATCCAATCGACGTGTTTCTCTCACATCGATATTTCTTTCTGTCTTTCCCTCTCACTTCCACTCTTTCTAAAAATCAATGGAAAACTATCCTCAGGTGAGGATTTAAAAAAGTGATTCTCATTGTATCTTTATGGCCTAAATGCTTCTAAATCGTAATAAATTTTATAACTAGGCCATAGATCTCCTGCTCCATGGACAGATTTTTAAAAAGAGGTATCAGGAACACAATAAATTGTTTACTCTAGGACAAGCTTTATTTGTGTGTGTGTTTTTTTTTAAATTGTTTGCCACAAAGATTTTTTGGTGGAAGTACTGAAAAAAAGGAAGTTTGATTTTTGTTTATAGTTTTTCAAGTTAAAATTAGGGTCATGTGCAATATATTAAAATAGGGACCATTAAACTAATCTATATGCTACTTACTGGTATGTCCTTACATTCAGTTTTCAGGTTTGAGCCAACCTTATGCTCTGTTCTTATAAAGCAAGATAACAAAAGAGCATTTTGAGGGTATGCTGCTGTGAAAAGGTACCAACTACTAAATACCAAGCTACATATAAACTTCTTTTTAGTGTATGCATGTATGCATTTACAGTATTCTGAAGCATCTACATTATACTCTATATTTCTAATTCCTTTCTAGTGAAACGTCAGGTCATTTCTTGCTTGTCTACTAGGGAGATGCCTTCAAGTCTGACTCTATTTAGTTTTGAATTTTGAATAGGAATAATAAGTTTTGCTAAATATGTATACCAGAGTTTAACATAATTATGCCATAGTCTTCACCATCTTAATCTCTCATCCCTTTATTAAACTTCTGACTTCATAATTAAGATGTTTTGATGCAATTAAAGGATTTAGGCTCTTCAGGGAGGGTGGTCTCTCTCTTTTTAATTTAAGAAAGCGCAGTGTTCGCACAGATTGTTTTTCTGACCCTCATGAGGAGAAACAGGCTAAAAACCTAGGTTAAGAAGTTGCTAAAAATACAGTTTCTGAGTTCTCCTTTATGGCTCATGAAGAGAATAGGCATAATCTAATATTTAAGATGAAGATGCTATATAATTTTCCTGAAATATGCTATTCATAGAGCAAAGATTGAAACATGCAATGACACATTTCTAGACCTTGATAGCAATTCAATAGTAAAGGCATTGCATTTAGCCTAAAAACTACCAATCAAAGAACTACATAAACACAATTGCAGAGGAGCTTAATAATTTTCAAAAAATGAACCAGCCGCTATGATTTCAGAAAGCCTCAGTCATATTTTCTCAAGTTGTGCCTTCTGTTTTGTGGTTTGCATTTTTTTCATAAACTAAAAGAACAGAAGGTTTTGCCAGCAATGTCTTCAGAACATGGTTTTCTTCTCAAATATACTTTCTCAAGTAAATCACCAGTGAATGCTTCTTACCTTTCCTCAAATTTTTGCTGATTGTTTTAGGCCTTGGAGAGAAACAAGGTTGTTTTTTTTATTTTTTATTTTTTCCAAGTCTGTGCAAGAAAGGCCCTTTGCCAGGCATCAGGAGGAAGTCACGTGATGGCTGAGCTCTGACCCTTGCCCTTAGTGAGAGAGGTTTCACTGAAGGAACTGTATCAGATTCATTGGGTGTTAACATTCATTGGCTGTTTGTATGTTGGATTTTATTTTCACAAATATGTGTATCCCAGAGGTTGGCAAATGCGACCCTTGTGGTAAATTTGTGAAAATAAGTAATGGGAAATAGTTTCTTTGCCTGTGTGGCTGGTTCTGCGAAGCCTCCATCTTGAGACCTTTTCCGCTAGTGTATCTTTGGGAGCTCATGTAATAAGAAAGCATATGTGCTAAGGCAAAATAACAGAGAGCTGTCTCATCTGTGCTTTTCCTGACTAAAATATACAGTAAACAAAAATAGTAAAATCCAAAACACTTGCCAAATTATGATTTCTAAAACATCTTAGGAAAGTTACAGAAATTACTAAATGTGTGTCTAGTGTTATAGTACCCCAGACTTTAACAAGGTTTATGAAGGAAGGGAGTTTTTCTCTCATGACCATTAATTTACATTTACATGCTAAACTTAAATGGAAATTTTAGAATTGTGTAATTGCCTCATCAAGTATTCAGTTTGTCTTGCGTATCATGACTAAATTACTGCTAATTTCTAGCCTTCTCAGTCAGTGTTTTAATTGATTTATAATATTTGGATATTAAATTCCATGTATTTACTAATGCTTATGAGAGTTTAAATGGGAAATGTAAAAATTGTTTCGCCAAAATACCACATTTATTAAAAATTTTTTTTAAAAAAGAAAAATGAAGACTATGTATTGTTTGAAAATTGTAAAACTGTAACTTAGGTAAAGATAATAATTTTTAATGAGCTATGAAATAAACACTAGTTACTTAACATAGACATGTCAATTTTAATTTCATTTTAAAATTTTCAACTGGTTACCTTAATATTTTGAAAAGCAGTGATGTGATTTTTTTTGGTTTTCAACATATATATTAATAAATGTGTATACATATTTATGTAGCTTTATGTTAGAATATAGATTTCAATATTATACTTTGTGAACAAAATTTTATTACTTCACAACTTTAAAAAATGCAGCATTTTTTTTCAATTTCAGCTAAATTTATTGGAGGAAAATCAAGGCAGAATGGCTTTTTAAGCCAGTGGAATTAATTTGGTGAACTAATTGGCTCATCAGTCAGGAATTTTTAATTGCAAATGTCAGAAACACACCACAAATTGATTTAATAATAGAATTAAAAACCTATGACTTTAGACTTTGCTGGACCCATATACTGAAAGGGTAATTGCCTTTTCCCCCTGTTATCTGTCTCTCTACCCTGCCTATACCCAACAACTTGTATCTTTACTTTTTTTTAATGTACCATTTTATTTATTTTCATTTTTTAATTTATTTTTAAATTATATTTAATATAATTTTTTTACAGGTGTAAGCAAAGTACTTAGACAATCAAATACATTACAAAGTCCCCTCCTCCCCCCGAACACCCACTATGACCAATGTGGGTGTTCATCTTCTTAACCAGGCCTAGTTAATATTCCTATCTCTGGAGCCAGGCCAACTTACCCATAGTTCGTGGATGAGTGAAAGGATTGGGTGCATTCCCAAAAGAAAATTATGGTACCATTCCATAGCATGGGGGACACATGATGGACAGACCCAAACAACAGATTATCTGTTTATGTCATGGACTGAATGTATGTTTATCCCAAATTCATATGTTGAAATCCTAACCCAACTCTGAAAGTATAGGAGGTGAGAGGCCTTTGGGAAATAATTCATTCATGAAGGTGGAGCCCAGTGAATGGGTTAGTGCCCTTAACCTCTGCTATGTGAGGATACTAGAAGACAGCAATCTGCAAATCAGGAAATGGGCTTGCACCAGACACTAGATCTGTGTGCATCTTGATCTTGGACTTCCCGCCTTACAGAACTGTGATAAGAAAATATTTGTTTTTAATCTGATCAGTCAATGGTGATTTATTATAACTTCCTGAATTGTCTAAGACAATTTATTATTTAGGGCATTTTTCCATCTTAGTACATGTGTAAGATAAATACACTCAATAGCTGTGGCCACATGGTATAAATTTGGGTGCTTGTATACTAATTACCTATGGAATTACAGAGTATCATATTTTTAGGGGACTTTAAAACTCTTCTTGAAATATAGCCAGTCACAGTTATTTTTAATCACTTATGAAATGCCCTATAAATTATTTGTTAAAAATAGTTCCAAAGTTTGGAAAATATTTATTTTAATAAAAATAATCAGCTATGATAATAGTAATACCCATTAGTTTTCTTTCTATTCAAACATGCTGCATGGAGAGAGAAAGGAGAAGCTAGTTCACACCTTGAACATCATTCTTATTTTTGTTAGAGTGGAAGGAATAGATTGAGAACTATTCTTCTACCATATCTGTCAGCCTTGCCATACTGTCTTCTTTCCAGAAGAACATAATTAGAGCTTTCATATATTTGTACTGCTTATCGTAATGCTTGGCTTTGGTTTCCTTTATCATATTGGTTTCTTTCCAGATATAATTATATGAGGGTGTATTGATCCTGCCCTTCCTCCACTCAAGTAATCCCCATAACCTTTCATCCCTTTTCTCCATCGCAGTTTAACACAATCTGGTGCCCAGTGTTTCATACGTATGTAAAATATGCTTATTGTCCATCTACCTCACCCCAAATATGAATCCTAAGAAGCAGAGTTGTGTGTGGGAAAACAACTAACATTTTTGAGCACTGTGTGTACCAGGTACTTTCCTATACACTCTCATTAAAACTTCAGAATAGTCCTGTGATATAGGTATTAATAGCTCTACCACATACTGGTTAGGGATCCCAGGCCTAGAAACTGTAATACTCTATACATGAGCTAATAAGTGGTTGAACTGGATTTGGATCACAGTGCTCACCTGCTCACTGAGGCATTAATAGAAGAGCTTCTTTAAAATACACACACACGAGAGAGAGAGAGAGAGAGAGAGAGAGAGAGAGAGAGAGAGAGAGAGAAATGAAAGTCATGTTACATGTTACTTATTAACATTTTGTGGGCTTTTCCTTTATCCTAAAAATCAAACTAGTTTACATTGCTCTTTATATTGTTTATGTTGTGATCCAATCTCCAGTTGGCTATGTGCAGATGGATGCTGCTGGGCATGCAGCTTGGGAAGGTCTTTCTTTAACTATGGGATATGGAGCAGAGAGCAACCAAAGGAATCCTGCCTGGGTGTACTTGGAAACCCAGAAGCAGTCTTTGTCATCAGTTTTTACAGAGGCACAAAGAACGAGAAATGGAGCTGAAACAAGTGGTTATTCCTGTGCAGCTACAAGAATGGATGAGCAGGGACGGGAGGGGCCTTGGGGAGCACAGCCTGAAGACATTCCCAAGAAAAGGTTAGATCGAGGAGAAGAGGTTTTTGATAACAGGCCACCCACAGCCTGGTCCCAAAGGTAGGAAGAGGATGTTCACTTGCTTGGTCAGGTATCACTGTACTTTCTCAGACCCTACTCCTGACCAGAGGGAAGCAGAGGACTTCCAGGACTTGTTCTGCATCAGTTGAATGTGGGAGGCTGAGGCCTGTCTTTGCTCTTCTGGGAAGTGCCCCTCTCCGTGTAGTTAGACATGACACTGGCTGTGTCATTATGGGGACCCGGATGGATTGTTTCCTGACCTGGGCTGCCTCGATCAGCTGGAGGTGGGGTTGTATTAGAAAAACAGTTTTAATTTTGTAGAGAAGTAGAGCAAAATCTCAAGTCAGTTTAAAAAATCAAACCTGTTTTGTTTTCTTAAAGCAAGATCTCTGTGGAACTACTCGGTTCCAGGAGGAATTGTTCTTAGATGCTTGCTCCCTTTCCCTGCCAGAATCGGCTAGGTGGGATACGTTCCAGTGAGTACTAGGGAGCCATAACACTGTTTTTCTAATAGTGCTCACCTTAATTATCTGCTTATCTTAATTATCTTTGCTTCCAGTGATCATTGTGTAGCTTACTTTGCTTTGGGTTGGGCTCCTAATTGTATATTATAAAGAGCATTCTAAACGGTGTTTTTTCATGCCTTATTTATTTACTTAAGCTTTGTCTCCACAAATCTTTATGGGGTGGGGTGATAGCAGTGTTGGTGCAGGAATCTATCAGAATGACCTGGGGAGTTTCTCAGGCAAGCAATTCTCCACTTTGCCTATTGCCAAGTGCCACCTCCCTAGGAACATTCCTGGGAAATGTGCCATATTTTTTAGGCATCTTCAGATCACCCCTCCCCCCCAAAAAAACACACAAAAAGAACAAAAAACCCACCAAGAACAAAAAACAAAGGTTTTAAACTCACATAGCATAATTTCAAAAGATTGTACAAGTTTCAGAGTATGAAGGTGGATCAGACTCTTGACTACTGTTTAATCTGGTCACCTTTGGCAAGCTGAAGGCATTTTAGGGAAAAGAACACATTCCAAATTGAAACAGGATGGCTTATAATTTGTAAATAAAACATGTAGGCTATCTTTATTGTCAAACTAGTCATGTCTATGAAAGGTATAAGATCAGGTTCGTGAATTCAACTACAGTTGGCTGAGGAGCTGAATTATTATTTCCAATTTGTAGTCCACTAGGCAAGAGGGGAAGGCTCCCTTCTCCCACCTTCTTCCTCACCATCTGTTTAGGAAGAATTACAAATTTAATCACATAAGTTTTAAAACAATGATTGGATCACCTTCACTGGATCCTCAAACCACTCTGTAAATTGAATAGGAGAGGTTTCATCCTTTTTTTTTTTTTTTTACACAGATGAAGGATCAGAATCAAGGAGATGGCATGGTTTGTCAAAGATTTAATCATTTAAAAGAAGTTCACTCTGCCAGGCATTGTTTTAGAAGCTTGGAATGTGCCCATGAGCAAACCACAGAAAGTCTCTGCATTTGCAGAGCTTGCATTCCAGTGGGTGGTAGACAGAGTAAAAATAATACAAAAGAAAATTCTCTAGTGAGTGAGCTAGATGATAGAAGATGATATGTGCTGGAAGAAAAACCTAAGTGGAGTAAGTTAGTGGGTGGTGATAACCTCACACAGCTGGTTGCCTCATTAAGACCGCAGCAGTTAAGCGGCGACTAGCAGGGACAGCCAAGGGAAGGAGCCCTGTGGAGACTGCAGGAAAGCCAGGCCACTAGAGCCCTGGTCAGCAAACTGTGGCTTGCGAGCCACACGCGGCTCTTTGGCCCCTTGAGTGTGGCTCTTCCACAAAATACCACGTGCGGGCGCGCACGCACAGTGCGATTGAAACTTCGTGGCCCATGCGCAGAAGTCGGTTTTCGGCTCTCAAAAGAAATTTCAGTCGTTGTACTGTTGATATTTAGCTCTGTTGACTAATGAGTTTGCCCACCACTGCACTAGAGGAAGCAATACTACAAAGCCCCACAGCCTGGCCACTAAGACTAGAGCTCTGGGCTTAAGTAGTTCATTCTTTTTACAAGTAAGTATTAAGCACACTTGGTTTTTTTTAAGTCTTTATTGACTTTTAGAGAGAGAGGAAGGGAGAGAGATAGAGAGATAGAAGGGTCAATGAGAGAAACTTCATCAATCGGCTGCTTCCTGCTCACCTCCTTACTGGGGATCGAGAGTGCAACCAGGGCATGTGCCCTGACTGGGAATTGAACCAGTGACCTCTGAGTTCCTGGATCAGCACTCAGCCACTGAGCCATATCAGCCAGGCTGCTGAGCACACTCTTCTGAAAGTGTAGTTCTAGGCAACAGAGCATCAACAGTACAAATACATATTGTGCCCAAGTGATTGCTAATTCCTTATTCTTTTCACCATAGGAGAGGTTCCTTAACCATGGTCCACAAAGTCTTTAAATCTGTTTTGCTCTCAGAATTTTCTCTAAACAATAAATATGTTCTTTTCAAAGATATATAGGTGTTATTGGTAAAGTTAATTTTATGACATTGCTAGCTTATCAGTATGCATTATTCACCTGATAATCAAAATTCTGCTATGATCATGCTAGGTGGTATACTGTGTGTGAGCAATTCTAAAGTTGAAATGGGTCCTCCTTCTGGAAAAACTTCTGCTCTTTGCTATGAGGTTGCCAGCTTGAAGTTGGCTCCAAAAGCCACACTAAAAAATTTGCTGTTTTTAAAGACAAGGGAGGCCTTTGAAAGTTTTAACTGGAGGAATAACATGATCAGACCTGTGTTTTTGGAAGATTTCTTTTTATTGTCAGTTATACAGAGGAAGCCAAATGGAATAAATCTATTGAGGAATGCATATTATTTAATTATAGTTACTTGATTCATTCTGTAACACAGTGATCCAAACGGCACTGTACTTAATGTTTTGTTCCTAATGCTTTAGAAGAGATTCAAATCCCGATGTCTTTGCATTATGCATTATGTGAATTAGTATTTCCAAGAAAGAGTTGTCTTCTATTAAAAGTCAACAATGGAAAGCAGTGTTGTAGCTTAGCCTTGGCTGGACAACTTAAAGTGAAACATTGGAAGCAGTGAAAACAAACCCTTGTGAGGGTCTGTGCACATGCTAGCAGATGGATATCTGGTTTATGTGTCTGCAAGCTGATTTGACATTTATATGGTTGGGTGAACTTCCATATTAGCCTCATGTTTGAAAGTCTAGCCTTCATAGTTTGAACTTATTTTCTTGATCTTGATAAACTGTGGTGAACCAAAGAATTATTATATGAGAGACTTGGAAATATATATATATGTAATGTCAGTAAAGGTCCCTCTGCTGATATTTACTATTGAATGGTTTGAGTAGTGATAAATACATTTTCCGAGACTTGAGACAGATGGAAATCAACATACACAGATTTGACAGGCTAAAGCAATGCTCTCTTTGTAAAGGACTCCCAAAGCCTGCTATTTGTCTTGGATATTTTCACTTGGGATTCTCCTTGTGTTTTATATTTTATTCCTGGGTAGCATTCTTTCCCACTCGGGAAAGCCGTGCCTCTATGATCACTGCTAGTCTCCAGGTCATTTCTTCACACTATATACACGTCCTTGATTACCTTGTGCTGTATTTTGATCTTTGATGTTGCTGTCAGGCAGAATATCAATACGAAATGGTAACAGTTGTCTGCATTTATATTCACTTCAACCTGTGTGGTACTGGCAACCCTATGAATATTCATTCTTTGCCAGGATGCATGCTTCTGGCTTTGCTGCTGATTCAGAGTTTCCACGCATGTAGGTATGTGGTAGCTCTCGCTCAAACATCTAGATGTTCGATCGCTAATGCTTCCCACTCGACAGATGGTAAATATGCAGCCACGCTTTTCCAGACAATATTGCTCTCTGGATAGAAATCAGTCTAGATCCTGAGTTTTTCACGTGTACCTTTTATCTCAGGGAATAGTAAGTGAGATCTGGTCACAGCGAAATGGCTCTCCTTTGCCTAACCAGGTTCTGTGAGTCCTCAGCTTCCTACATTTGCAGTGGCTTTATTCACCATTAGGGGATATGTTCCTTTGTTATTATACTGGTTGATACTGGGACTTAATGAGATAGGCTCAGCCACACTCTTGTTGAGATGAACTTCAGTCCCAAGGACCTATATCAGCCAAAGAGATGAAAGGCCAACACTGAAGTCTATGTAAGCTTGCTGTGTGTCTGTCCACCGGCGGCCAGGAGATACTGAATGAGGTTGCAACATAATAAACATACTTAGATGTTTGCATGGGAATCAGTCATTCCGTCTGCATTTCTTTGCCTTTTTTGTTTAATTTTCTTTTCAATTATTATGGCTAGAAGAGCTGAAATGGTGTTCCTTTAAATCTTGAAACTTGTAAGGAGGCTTGTCATCTCTTTGCCTCACCACCACACATTTGTTCTTGTTGTCCTCACTGTAAAATAGAACAAAACAAAGATTACTTACACAGAAGGAAATAATGACTTAACCCCAATCCATATATCTTCTGGCATCGAGGCAATTTCTCATTTATCT
Organism: Eptesicus fuscus; assembly: GCF_027574615.1. NCBI lineage: Eukaryota > Metazoa > Chordata > Mammalia > Chiroptera > Vespertilionidae > Eptesicus > Eptesicus fuscus. The sequence continues at coordinate 18,181,612 of NC_072486.1, forward strand.
GTAAGCCATAAACTAGACCACATTGTGGCATGAAACACTCATCCTGGGTATTTGCACTCCCCCAGCTTCTACATATGTCTTATCAACTGTAAGCATCTGTCTGCCTCGGCCGGAGAAATCTTCAGATTCTCCTTCAGGCTTTGCCTATTTTTGCTTCTATGAAGTTTTGCCTCTCTATCTTCCCATCAAGTTCATGTATCCTCTTCAGAAACTCCCACTTCTTAAGGAATTATTTAATTTCTTTCCATCCCACATTCCCTCACAACTACTGAAATGTGTATACATCTATCAAATTGGGGCCATATTTCTGTTTATATGAAGCCTTACATGTTTTCTCGTGTTTTATGTATCTGCTTCCTTCATGGCATCTATAATTTTACCGAATACTGGAGATACTTGCTCTTTGTTGAATGAGTTTCTTTGGATCTTTTAAGGTTAACAGAAAAAAATGAAATAGCTAGAATATTTTAAATATTGGTAGGCTTGGAATGCCATTCCATATATTTTTCTCTGTTACAGTGCTTATGCTAGCATGGGTTATTAAAATGCTAATAAAAATACTTCTGTCTAAACTAAATAAAAATGGTAAATGCATTTTTTGGGCCATAATCCAGAAATATTATTATGAGGTTCAAGTTTTAGGAACAGAAAATCCCCTAGAAGTTTGCCTAAAGACTGTGTGTTTACACTATACCGTGACTAATTAAACACGCAGAAATAGAATAGAAAGGAAACCACATAGTCCATATGCTTAAGGGGCCTATAATTATAAGCTAGGTAGCATGATGGTAATAATACCTGAGGAAAGAAAACCTTGTTTTTACTATTTGGTCTATAAATCACTTCATATTATTTCATGACACAAATTAAAATTCAGATTTTGTTTTTAACTCTGATATCATGAAGTTGCAAAAAGGAAGAGTCTCATTTTATTGACTGCTTACCTCATCTCCTGTAAATTATTACTCTAAAACCTTTTCTGAAAAGTGGCAATTATGACAGTATGAACAAGGAGCTTTTACTTTCACTTAAACACTTCATTTTCAATGTTTTTGCACATGAGAAAAATTAAAATTATAGGCTTAATTTAGAAAATTAAAAATCTTTCTTAGATCTCTTCTGATGGATGCTTCAGCAAATTTACAATATAAGTTAACAGATATTACTTAATTCATTGCAACCTTTGAAGATGGGACTGAGTCCCCTCTTTGATATGTACCTCTGCTGAGTCTGTCACTGGCTCTGCATGTCCAACAGTGTCCTCCGAGTATATATGGGAAACCCAGACATACATTTTGTTCTTGTCCTTGTTATTATTGGAAAACCAGGAGTCAAGGTGTTTGATAATCATGAATTGTGAGGGATCATATCCTGAAGCTATGACTTCTTTGATAGTCATTATTATGTTTGACTAAGTAGACTATCATTTCAAACATATATATTTGTTGAAAAATAATAAATGCATCATACGTCAACCAATGAATTCCTGTGAATCTCACCCTTTCTCCAAAGAAAACGACTGCTTACATTTTAGTGGTACTAACCTAGATATACTTCTATGCATCATTAAAACTGTCTACTAGTATATTTATGTAGATATGTATACATAAGGATTTTTACATCCTGGAGGACTTTCTACGCTAATATACTTAAGTCTATCATTTGTTTTAATTGCTGTAAGGTCTTTCATAACCTACTGATGCTGTGGAGATGACTAAGGTGTGTAAGTATGTGCTATCATGCTCATGTGTGTTTATTCCTGTAAAAGAGCAATAGTTGAATCTTGGAGGTGGAATTCTTAGGTTCAGTAACATGTGCATCCTTTTACAATGGCCTCGTTAGTCATTGGTACTACAGGTAGCTCATTATTGTCACTGCCACTGCTTTCCCTTGTTCACTGTGCCAATGCCTTGGGACCATACCACTAGCCATAAATGGCATTTCCTATATAACTTGACACCTGGAGGATTTTCAATCCCCTGTGAAACATAAAACATATATTTCCAGTGGTTCTCATTTTGCAATTACCGTATTTTCTGGCGTATAAGACGACTTTTTAACCCAAGAAAATCTTCTAAATGCCCAGTCGTCTTATATGCCGGAAAATATGGTACTGTTACTCTCCTAATCATCATTTGGCCTTGAGACAAAACTAAATAAATGATCATCTAACGTGTATGTTTTGCATATCCTATATAATAAGAGAGGAATATGCTAATTATCTGTTACACTGTGAGGCATAACGACCAACCTCGTAATGACCAGATCACAGATCTGCAGGAGGGTGGGGCAGCGAACTACAAGTGGGCAGCAGAGAGCTACAGGAGGGGGCAGGGCAGCAAGCTATGGGAGGGTAGGGGGGCAGGGGGAGCTACAGGAGGGGGCAGGGCAGCAAGCAAGTGTGAGGTGGAGAGCTACAGGATGGGGGAGGGGACAGGGCAGCTAGCTATGAAGGGGGGGCGGGGGGAGCTACAGGAGGGTGGGACAGCAGGCAGAGAGCTATAGGAGGGCAGCAGCGAGCTACTGACACACGGATTTGTGTGCAAGGCTACTAGTATAAAGAGGGGCCACATACAAAATCACTGAGCATTTCTTTCTATTCCTACTACCACCACCCATGACTAGAGAACTATAAGAAAGTGTAGAGTAAAATGAACCTTCAAAATATATATGTTTTAAATTGTCTATATTACCTTACCCAGAATTTTACTTTTGACATTTTATTCCATTTATTAGAACTGTAGAAAAGTATAAGCATAAAAATGTCCCAAACGTTGGAAATTACTTAAAAGACTCCATAGGAATGGTTATTAAACTGATATATAACATTAATTGTAGTTTATGAATTTATTAAAATTGTTATTAACAGTTATGAGAACTATTTGTTATGCCTAATAATCAAAATTATATGAGAAGATATTATTCTGTTTATAAATAATCTACAATAAAGGAATGGACAAATGAAAACAAAAACACCTCAACTCATGTAAGCATTAGGAAAAAAAAACAAAGAAAGTAAATGCAGTTACTAATAGTGACTAGATTGGGGGACTTTGTCTTTACTTAATGTATTTTCCCTCAAAACTGTATTTGCTTTACTTTAAAAACAATCAATGAAAAACTAGCATGTGTATTTTAATTGTATATCCCAGGGTGTCTTTGCCATTGAGAAGCAGTAAAAAAATTGTTTCCCAGACAATATCTTCTGATGGATTAAGAATAATACGGTTGTTGGATATATATTAGATTTTGAGTTCATATGAGGTCTTTTACCTTTTTACCATTTTTGATACCTCTCTCATAGGTGGGAGATCAAGAAAATGTTAAGTGAAAAACAGAATTGTTCTACACAACAAATATGAAATGAATATGGAATGAAACAGTGCATGAGTGTAGATTTTATGCTTATAGCTAAATTGAAAGATTGTATATTGTATATTCTTTTGGCAAGCTATCTATGACATTTTATTGGGGAAATGGGTAATAAATTGAAAATCACTGTAAGTGTGTGGGGAAACTTGAGGTTATTTTTTATTTCAGAGTTGCTTTCATGAAATGTTGAATGAATACTTTATATAATTGGAAATTAACCCCTTATCAGATATATCATTGGCAAATGTGCTCTTCCATGCAGTGGGTTCCCTTTTCAATTTGATGCTGGTTTCTTTTTCTGTGCAGAAGCTTTTTATTTTTATGTGGTCCCATTTGTTTATTTTTTCCTTTGTCTCTCTTGCCCTAGGTGATGTATCTGAAAATTCTGCTTCATGAGATGTTTGATATTTTGCTGCCTATGTTTCCTTCTAGGATTTTTTATGGTTTCATGACTTACACATAATCTTTTATTAATTTTGAGTTTATTTTTGTATATGATGTAAGTTGGTGATCTAGTTTCATTTTTTTGGCATGTATCTGTCTAATTTTCCCAACACATCTGATAAGAGGTTAATTTCCAAAATATATAAAGTACTCAAACAACTCAACAAAAGGAAGACAAACAACCCAATTAAAAAATGAGGCAGAGGACCTAAATAGACACTTTTCCAAAGAGGGCATACAAATAGCCAAGAGTCATATGGAAAAATGTTCAATGTCACTAATCATCAGAGAAATGCAAATTAAAACGACAATGAGATATCACCTCACACTGGTCCGAATGGCTACCCTCATTAAATCAACAAACAAGTGCTGGCAAGGATGTGGAGAAAAGGGAACCCTACTACACTGCTGGTGGAAATGTAGTACAACCACTATGGAAAACTGTGGAGTTTCTTCAAAGGAAAATGGAACTGCCATTTGAACCAGATTCCACTTCTAGGAATATAACCTAAGAAGCCCGAAACGCCAATCAGAAAAATATATGCACCCCTATGTTCATAGCAGCGTTATTTACAATAGCTAAGATCTGGAAACAGCCCATGTGCCCATCAATTGATGAATGGATTTAAAAAAAAGTACATTTATTTACACAATGGAATACTATGCAGTTATAAAAAAGACAGGATGGAGGGACTTGGAGAGTATTCTGCTAAGCGAAAAAAACCAGTTAGCGAAAGACAAGTATCACATGATCTCACGCATATGTTAAATCTGATAAACAAAACAGATCCAGAGACATTGAAACATGGAACAGACTGAGGTATTTCAGAGGAAAAAGAGGGGCAAGTAGAGATTAACCAAAGAATGTATATGCATATATGTATAGCCCAGGGACAAACAATAGTACAGGGAGGACCTGGGGAGGGGATCTTAATGATCAAATTAAGATTGTTTAGGAGGTAGAATATCAGCCATACTCTGCCAGTTTGGGGAAGGAGGCGAAGAAAATATATGGTACTGAAATGGCATATTTAATAGGAAAGGAAGAAAGCTGTACTGTTTGTAACATAGTTTACCTTTATCTATTTAAATAAACTTATTGAAAAAATTGTACCATGGTTGTCAAAAGAGTTAGTACGAGGAGATGCCAATGAGCAAGTGTACCTGTTAAGAATGTGTAATAGATCGCAAATGTTGGCAAGGGAAAAATACGCAGAACCACTGGCAGAAACCTTTACTTCTAAGGGGAAATCTATCCTTTTTTTAGTTAGGTTTTCTTGAAAAATATTTTTTTCAAATCCTCACCTGACAATGTGTTTTTATTGATTTCTGGAGACAGGGGAAGGGAGAGAGAGAGAAACATAGATAGATGTGAGAAAGGAACATCCATCAGTTGCCTCCCATATGCAACAGACAGGACCGAACTCCCAACCTAGGTGTGTGCTCTGACCAGGTATTGAACCTGCAACCTTTTGGTGTACTGGACAACGCTCCAACCAACTGAGACACCCAGCCTGGGCAAAAAATACCTTTGAGGTTAAAAATTAATGATAGACTTTAAAGAAAGGTTATGTAAAAGAAACAAGTAATATAAAAATATATGAGCATTTTGCCAAAACCGGTTTGGCTCAGTTTATAGAGTGTCGGCCTGCGGACTGAAAGGTCCCAGGTTTGATTCCGGTCAAGGGCATGTATCTTGGTTGCAGGCACATCCCCAGTAGGGGGTGTGCAAGAGGCAGCTGATCGGGGTTTCTCTCTCATCGATGTTTCTAACTTTCTATCCCTCTCCCTTCCTCTCTGTAAAAAATCAATAAAATATATTTTTTAAAAATATATGAGAATTTTATATTTTATTATTTAAATTTCTATCTAAATGAACTTTTTGATTATAAAGGAATGGGCAGTCAGTTCTGTTACATAAAGCGTGGAAGTAACATTTAAAATGTTTGTTGATGCTGGTCAGGTGCCTCCTGATATGCAAGAGTGAGAGATTTAAAAATAATGTGTTTCAGCAAAAAATATATTCTATAAAAATTTTTGAAAGTTCTTGGGTTCCAATATTTCTCTTCTGGCTTTTCATTTATTGTTTATTTGTTAATTAATTGTTTTAATTGCTTTCTGCCCATGCAAAAGAAATAGGAGGATATGGGTGAATAGTGCTCTCAAAGAGATTAGACAACAGAAGTAATGACATCTTACTTTATGGGATACTTGTGATGTGTACTTACATATTTTATTTGCTTATAATATCCTGTTTTAATATATTTAGGGATTAAAGGTTCCCTTTAATAAATGGGCTAATTTGAAATGCTAGCTGCTAGTCAGAAATTTAGAGCTTCCTAAAACCAGAATATTATCATGTCTACCAGGAAAGTCAAAATCATTTGCTTATAATTTAATATTAGTATTTGTGTTTGTCTTTATTTTTCCTAAGTGCTCCTCATTTTTCTGGATCCATGGAGAGTTGTTTTCCCATGATCTAAGCAGACAAAAGGACGATTGTTGGAAATAACCTCATTTTGCCAATTGTTTAGAAGAAGTATAGGAATAGTATAGTTTTCTTTTACGGAAAAGTCTTTGAGGGTGCCACTACTGCAGTGCTGATCCTATAATGATCTCTGGTGTAGGACCAGTTATGAGGTGGCTGAGTCACACTGTGAGTTAGCTGGACATTGAATTAAATGTCATTGAATTCTTGTTTTCTTGAATTTTAAAGATTTAGTATTTCATCCTAAAGCTCTCTACATTCTTATTGTCTGAGTAGGCATGCTTCCCTGTGAATGTTTACTGGCGATAATTTTACCATTTTATGAGAAGTATTCCATTTCTGTATAATTCACCTTCCTGGATCTCAGTTTTAGATTATGATTAGCCATATTCAATCATACAAATGCATTAGATAAATTATAGGGTTAGGCAAATGTACCGCTGAAGCATGCTTTATCTTTCAACAAAATTTCTATTTCTTAAAATAGGAAAGGATTGAATTTTTCTACCTTATAATTTTCTGTCCTTGCTTTATTTCATTTTTTACTAATGCAGTACATGTACTTTTTAGTGTTTCCTGATAGTATTTATATCCATTTGAATGAAGTCTTTCTTTTATAAGTTAAGGAAGATATAAATTAGATATTAATGTGGAAATAAGATTTTTTTTTTAAATTTGTGTAATAAATTGTGCAATTCTGCTAAGGAGTATAGAAAGTCATGTTTCTGGGAGTTTGATTTTAATTTCTTACATCCTACAGGCCTGAAACTTCCCTAACAAAAGTTGCCATAGATGTTGGCATTGCCTACAAATCCTTAACTGTATGTGGTTGTGATTATATAGGAGAAGCCCCCTTAGGGACCATTCCTTTGCCAGGTACCGTCAGCCAAATCTAGTTGTAATTGCTTGGGTAGTTCTCATTACCTGTTTGTTGAGCAACTTTATTTTCATTCACAGTGTGTAAATAAAACCAAGTAATACATATTTCTTTTTTTCCCCTTTTGGGTGTACTGATTAACCTTAAGTTCACTCTAAATTAACAAGATACTTCATTTGTATAGACTGCGTATTTTTAGAATTTTATATAAACACACTACCATTTGTGATTAAATACTGTTAGAACTCTCTTGTTTTGATAACAAGTGTCTTCTCATTTCAATGAGAATGTCTATGTCAATTTTTATTTCAGTGTATGTCAATCGTGTGTGTGTGTGTATTTTACTTCACTTCTGTCAGTCTGGAATCTTCTTCAGGTTTAATGAGATCGAACACACTGATGCCAGGTATGAAAAATTAATGCTTGTAAATTTAATATTTTCATATTCTCTGTCACAGGAATATTTCAGTGAAGTACATATTAATAATGGTTTGTGTTCAAAGAGGTATTTCCAGATTTAGCTTTTCATGTTCCATCTTGTAGTTCTTTCTTTCTGTTCAATTAATATGAAATTGTTTCACATTAATTGGTTAAAAAAAAGAACCATATTGTCTTCAGTGAGTCAGGTTGTAAGAAGTAATTATAGGTGTCAAAATGAGCAGCTAGTTTAGCATTTACCATGAATCCTCTCTTTAGCCAGTTCATGCAAAGGGGATGTAGCCCATTTTTGCCTGATCTTGTTAGTTTCCTTATGTAAACAAAATAATGTTTGTATTTTTCCAACTCAAATTATGGCATGGTTGTTGGTGACTATCCTCAAATGCCAACACATCGAAGAATAAGAAAAAGTCACTTATGAGAAATAAATCATAAAAATAAACTAAGAGGAAAAAGTTAAGGGAAAGAAATATTCAGTAACTAATCTTCACATATTTACTCAGAGCACTGAATACACAGTGCAGAATAACACCATGTGTCCATGCTTTCTAGCAAGGTACAGCTTCCCGGGGAAGATGGTCATTGAATAAATAGAGGTGAGAAAGGAGTAAGAAGGAAAGCTTCTATATGAATATTATGTTTAAGAGTAGATAGGATTTAAATAGATAAATAGATAGGGAAGAAATATTTTCCCAGAAGAAAAGGGCAGAAGGAAGATCCCTGAGGCAGGACATGCAAGTGTATTCAAGGAAAGCAAAGAAGTTGTGAAATGTAAGTTTTCTTATTTTTAACTTTATACACAGGCTTCAGTGGCTCAAAGATGAGAGTGCTTGCCTAAATAAGACAACTAAGAAGGAGAAAGCTGAAGTATCCACAAGCCCATTCCCTTTCCAAAGTACCACACTAAGCAAGGTGAAGGAGATACATTGATGAATGCTAGACTGGCAACTTGGTCTCTGTACCTTTATTCCAGACTGGATTGCCTGTCTTGGAAAACCTGGAGCAGGCGATGTTTTAATCTGTTGGTACATTTGGATATAGTATTGATCTTCCTCTTTATAGGAAGCATCTGGTAGGTAATGCCCAAAGAAAGTATAAGACATATTTCCTGTACTTATGGAGTTTAGAAATCAGATGATAAGATTGCATTGATTCAGTGTAATCAGCTAGGAGGCAGCATATAAATAAATGTCAGTTTGTGTTATGGCCTAACAAATTTTCTACAAATTTAGAGAAGCTGGAAACAAGATAGAAACAGACGCATAGATACAGAGAACAGACTGATGGTTGCCAGAGGGGTGGGAATGTGGGGGGGGGGGGGGGGGACTGGGTGAAAAAGGTGAAGGGGTTAGGAATTACAAATTGGAAATTATGGGATAGTCACAGGGATGTGGAGTACAGCATGGGGAGTATGTTCAATAATCCTGTACAATAAAAGGCTAATATGCAAATTGTCCCCTTGGGAGATCAACAGACTGGGAGGAGTTTGACCAATAGGGAGTTTAACTACCCACTATGACGTGCACTGACCACCAGGGGGCGGTGCAGAATGAAGGAAGGCCCTGGCCGGCAGCCAGCAGCCCAGGGAAGGAAGGCCCTGATTGGCCCTGATCGCCAGCCAGGCCTAGGGACCCTACCCATGCACGCGCACTGGGCCTCTAGCATTGTAATAACTATGTATGGTGCCGGGGGGTACTTAAAATATTGGGTGATCACTGTGTAAAGTATTTGATTATCTGGCCACTATGCTATATACTTGAAACTAATACAAAATAGTGTTGAATGCAAGCTGTGATTGAAGAATAAAGTTAAAAGGTAAGTAAGATGTCAATGCAAAAAATAAAAAAAATAAATACTGCCTAAGATTCAGAGGGAAATTGTCATATGCAAAGAAAAGGCATGAATTGTTTTCACCATGTTGAGAAAAAAAAAAATTGGAGAAGTTGGTGATGAAAGTAAGTTGGAAAAAAGGAGACGGCTTTTTCCCTCGAGTTTATGAACAATCTTAGGATTGTCTTGTTATGTTGGAAAAAGCAAATAGAAGGGCATTGGCAAAGGTGGCAAGATGGAAAGGAGCAAGATACTTACAGCAGAGAGGTTCTGGGTTGGTATCCAAGACCAGGAGAGGCCCAGTGAGGCCATATTCTGTAAGTCTTGAAAAATAGCCCCAAGACGTTAAATTTGGCACAGTTGATAGTAATGGACACTGGAGGCTCTCGCTAGGCCCATGCGTTTTTCACCAATTGATAACAGAAGTTGTAGAATCTTCTTTCCGATGGTCAGTTAAAAATCCTTTAGGCTATAACAACAGTATTAGAGATATTCATGTAACTGTCTACTCCAGTGTTATTAAAAAAAAAAATTAAATAGAGAATTATTTATTAGTACATCTCCTTTCTTCTAAGACTTGACAAATGTAAACAGGCAAAACTATTGTAATTAACAAAGCCTGTTGAACAGAAATTTAATTTTGTGTACAAACAAGGTTATTATGACCTTTAAGCGGCAGTAAATGAAAGGGAGACCATAAAAACATTCATGTTTAGACAGAATGTGATGAGGGGAATTTTGCACTTTCTTTCAATTAAGAAAAATTTAATGTGGGCTTTTGGAGCTTTTCAAATGAAAAAAGAGTGAGGATAAAGTAACTAATGGCTTTTTTC